>NC_044986.1:58569158-58674529 GCF_008728515.1 Papio anubis | reverse complement strand
AGCATGGTATGTTCTTCCATTTGTTTGTGTCCTCTTTTATTTCACTGAGCAGTGGTTTGTAGTTCTCCTTGAAGAGGTCCTTTACATCCCTTGTAAGTTGGATTCCTAGGTATTTGATTCTCTTTGAAGCAATTGTGAATGGAAGTTCATTCATGATTTGGCTCTGTGTTTGTCTGTTATTGGTGTATAAGAATGCTTGTGATTTTTGCACATTAATTTTGTATCCTGAGACTTTGCTGAAGTTGCTTATCAGCTTAAGGAGATTTTGGGCTGAGACAATGGGGTTTTCTAAATATACAATCATGTCATCTGCAAACAGGGACAATTTGACTTCTTCTTTTCCTAACTGAATACCCCTGATTTCTTTCTCTTGCCTAATTGCCCTAGCCAGAACTTCCAACACTATGTTGAATAGGAGTGGTGAGAGAGGGCATCCCTGTCTTGTGCCAGTTTTCAAAGGCAATTTTTCCAGTTTTTGCCCATTCAGTATGATATTGGCTGTGGGTTTGTCATAAATAGCTCTTATGATTTTGAGGTACGTTCCATCAATACCGAATTTATTGAGCGTTTTTAGCATGAAGGGCTGTTGAATTTTGTCAAAAGCCTTTTCTGCATCTACTGAGATAATCATGTGGTTCTTGTCTTTGGTTCTGTTTATATGCTGGATTATGTTTATTGATTTGCGAATGTTGAACCAGCCTTGCATCCCAGGGATGAAGCCCACTTGATCATGGTGGATAAGCTTTTTGATGTGTTGTTGAATCCGGTTTGCCAGTATTTTATTGAGGATTTTTGCATCGATGTTCATCAGGGATATTGGTCTAAAATTCTCTTTTTTTGTTGTGTCTCTGCCAGGCTTTGGTATCAGGATGATGTTGGCCTCGTAAAATGAGTTAGGGAGGATTCCCTCTTTTTCTATTGATTGGAATAGTTTCAGAAGGAATGGTACCAACTCCTCCTTATACCTCTGGTAGAATTCAGCTGTGAATCCATCTGGTCCTGGACTTTTTTTGGTTGGTAGGCTATTAATTATTGCCTCAATTTCAGAGCCTACTATTGGTCTATTCAGGGATTCAACTTCTTCCTGGTTTAGTCTTGGAAGAGTGTAAGTGTCCAGGAAATTATCCATTTCTTCTAGGTTTTCCAGTTTATTTGCGTAGAGGTGTTTATAGTATTCTCTGACGGTAGTTTGTATTTCTATGGGGTCGGTGGTGATATCCCCTTTATCATTTTTAATTGCGTCGATTTGATTCTTCTCTCTTTTCTTCTTTATTAGTCTTGCTAGTGGTCTGTCAATTTTGTTGATCTTTTCAAAAAACCAACTCCTGGATTCATTGATTTTTTGGAGGGTTTTTTGTGTCTCTATCTCCTTCAGTTCTGCTCTGATCTTAGTTATTTCTTGCCTTCTGCTAGCTTTTGAATGTATTCGCTCTTGCTTCTCTAGTTCTTTTAATTGTGATGTTAGGGTATCAATTTTAGATCTTTCCTGCTTTCTATTGTGGGCATTTAGTGCTATAAATTTCCCTCTACACACTGCTTTAAATGTGTCCCAGAGATTCTGGTATGTTGTATCTTTGTTCTCATTGGTTTCAAAGAACATCTTTATTTCTGCCTTCATTTCGTTATGTACCCAGTAGTCATTCAGGAGCAGGTTGTTCAGTTTCCATGTAGTTGAGCGGTTTTGATTGAGTTTCTTAGTCCTGAGTTCTAGTTTGATTGCACTGTGGTCTGAGAGACAGTTTGTAATAATTTCTGTTCTTGTACATTTGCTGAGGAGTGCTTTACTTCCAATTACGTGGTCAATTTTGGAATAAGTACGATGTGGTGCTGAGAAGAATGTATATTCTGTTGATTTGGGGTGGAGAGTTCTATAGATGTCTATTAGGTCTGCTTGCTGCAGAGATGAGTTCAATTCCTGGACATCCTTGTTAACTTTCTGTCTCGTTGATCTGTCTAATGTTGACAGTGGAGTGTTGAAGTCTCCCATTATTATTGTATGGGAGTCTAAGTCTCTTTGTAAGTCTCTAAGGACTTGCTTTATGAATCTGGGTGCTCCTGTATTGGGTGCATATATATTTAGGATAGTTAGCTCTTCCTGTTGAATTGATCCCTTTACCATTATGTAATGGCCTTCTTTGTCTCTTTTGATTTTTGATGGTTTAAAGTCTGTTTTATCAGAGACTAGTATTGCAACCCCCGCTTTTTTTTGTTCTCCATTTGCTTGGTAAATCTTCCTCCATCCCTTTATTTTGAGCCTATGTATGTCTCTGCATGTGAGATGGGTCTCCTGAATACAGCAGACTGATGGGTCTTGACTCTTTATCCAGTTTGCCAGTCTGTGTCTTTTCATTGGAGCATTTAGTCCATTTACATTTAAGGTTAATATTGTTATGTGTGAAGTTGATCCTGCCATTATGATATTAACTGGTTATTTTGCTCGTTAGTTGATGCAGTTTCTTCCTAGCCTCGATGGTCTTTACATTTTGGCATGTTTTTGCAATGGCTGGTACCGGTTGTTCCTTTCCATGTTGAGTGCTTCCTTCAGGGTCTTTTGTAAGGCAGGCCTAGTGGTGACAAAATCTCTAAGCATTTGCTTATCTGTAAAGGATTTTATTTCTCCTTCACTTATGAAACTTAGTTTAGCTGGATATGAAATTCTGGGTTTAAAATTCTTTTCTTTAAGAATGTTGAATATTGGCCCCCACTCTCTTCTGGCTTGGAGAGTTTCTGCCGAGAGATCTGCTGTGAGTCTGATGGGCTTCCCTTTGTGGGTAACCCGACCTTTCTCTCTGGCTGCCCTTAAGATTTTTTCCTTCATTTCAACTTTGGTGAATCTGGCAATTATGTGTCTTGGAGTTGCTCTTCTCGAGGAGTATCTTTGTGGCGTTCTCTGTATTTCCTGGATTTGAATGTTGGCCTGCCCTACTAGGTTGGGGAAGTTCTTCTGGATGATATCCTGAAGAGTGTTTTCCAACTTGGTTCCATTTTCCCCCTCACTTTCAGGCACCCCAATCAGACGTAGATTTGGTCTTTTTACATAATCCCATACTTCTTGCAGGCTTTGTTCATTTCTTTTTCTTCTTTTTTCTTTTGGTTTCTCTTCTCGCTTCATTTCATTCATTTGATCCTCAATCGCTGATACTCTTTCTTCCAGTTGATCGAGTCGGTTACTGAAGCTTGTGCATTTGTCACGTATTTCTCGTGTCATGCTTTTCATCTCTTTCATTTCGTTTATGACCTTCTCTGCATTAATTAGTCTAGCCGTCAATTCTTCCACTTTTTTTTCAAGATTTTTAGTTTCTTTGCGCTGGGTACGTAATTCCTCCTTTAGCTCTGAGAAATTTGATGGACTAAAGCCTTCTTCTCTCATCTCGTCAAAGTCATTCTCCATCCAGCTTTGATCCGTTGCTGGCGATGAGCTGCGCTCCTTTGCCAGGGGAGATGCGCTCTTATTTTTTGAATTTCCAGCTTTTCTGCCCTGCTTTTTCCCCATCTTTGTGGTTTTATCTGCCTCTGGTCTTTGATGATGGTGTTGTACTGATGGGGTTTTGGTGTAGGTGTCCTTCCTGTTTGATAGTTTTCCTTCTAACAGTCAGGACCTTCAGCTGTAGGTCTGTTGGAGATTGCTTGAGGTCCACTCCAGACCCTGTTTGCCTGGGTATCAGCAGCAGAGGCTGCAGAAGATAGAATATTTCTGAACAGCGAGTGTACCTGTCTGATTCTTGCTTTGGAAGCTTCCTCTCAGGGGTATACTCCACCCTGTGAGGTGTGGGGTGTCAGACTGCCCCTAGTGGGGGATGTCTCCCAGTTAGGCTACTCAGGGGTCAGGGACCCACTTGAGCAGGCAGTCTGTCCGTTCTCAGATCTCAACCTCCGTGTTGGGAGATCCACTGCTCTCTTCAAAGCTGTCAGACAGAGTCGTTTGCGTCTGCAGAGGTTTCTGCTGCTTTGTTGTTGTTGTTGTTGTTGTTGTGTAGCTGTACCCTGTCCCCAGAGGTGGAGTCTACAGAGACAGGCAGGTTTCCTTGAGCTGCTGTGAGCTCCACCCAGTTGGAGCTTCCCAGCAGCTTTGTTTACCTACTTAAGCCTCAGCAATGGCGGGCGCCCCTCCCCCAGCCTCGCTGCTGCCTTGCCGGTAGATCACAGACTGCTGTGCTAGCAATGAGGGAGGCTCCGTGGGCGTGGGACCCTCCCGGCCAGGTGTGGGATATGATCTCCTGGTGTGCCTGTTTGCTTAAAGCGCAATATTGGGGTGGGAGTTACCCAATTTTCCAGGTGTTGTGTGTCTCAGTTTCCTTGGCTAGGAAAAGGGATTCCCTTCCCCCTTGCGCTTCCCAGGTGAGGCGATGCCTCGCCCTGCTTCAGCTCTCGCTGGTCGGGCTGCAACAGCTGACCAGCACCGATCGTCCGGCACTCCCCAGTGAGATGAACCCAGTACCTCAGTTGAAAATGCAGAAATCACCGGTCTTCTGTGTCGCTGGCGCTGGGAGTTGGAGACTGGAGCTGTTCCTATTCGGCCATCTTGCTCCGCCCCCCGACTTAGAACTTTAAAAATAAAACTTTTTTTAATACCTGGGAGGAAAGACCAGTTAGAATCCCAACTGTGGCACACCTTTCCTCCCAAATCAGGCCCTGTAGAAATTCTATCAAACTTAGGTGGTTCTGAGGAACAGTTTGAAAACCACTGCAAAGCTTAAGTCTATATAGCCCTAGAGATACTTGCATAAAAACATCTATGCATTTTTCTAAGAGAAGATTTTTCTACTGCATGAGGAAAAAGCACAGTAGGTGTAGGTCCCTGGGCCATAGAAACCCTTCCCAACACCCCCCCCCGCCCCCCCCAACACACACAAAAAAATAGACATAGAACAGGAAAACTCAAGGATTTTTAATATGTCTCTAATAACTTGTCAGAAGGTAAACCTTGAACTTGGCTTCCTCCACAGTACCCTAACACCCCTCATATGCAGGAGCTTCAATAAGATCCATCTGTGTTTTAAGAGGGGCTTCATAAATACAAATGAAATTGAAGTTTTAGGCAGCCAAGAGTCTAACTTTCTAGAAGATTCCAGTCCAGCCCCCACACTACCCAGCTGCCTGCATCTGATTGGCTTTTTAGATAATTGATCACAGCTGGTGGCTTAATTGGGCCTGCCACAGAAAAACCAGTTTCTTCTAGAAATAAGGCTTCATCCTGCCATGGTGCCCTCGGGGCCAGTGAACTCACTGGGAAGAAATGTGACTCCCACTTCTTCACTTGAAGAACTTGGGGCATTTCCTAGATGGGGCTCTATGCCAGGGATCTGGTTGCAGCTTGGTGAGCTTGAGAAGAGTGCAAGCTCCCTCTCTTCTACCCTGAGAGAGCCTTGTAGTCTCTCAAAGTTTGGTAATTTGCTTTCAAGGTTGCATGAGGTGGCATGGTTTTCTTTAATTCCAGTTTATAGTGAACAGTCACAATTATACTGTATCTTTAAATGTCTTTTTAATTTAATTTAATTTAAATCCCTGTATTGCCCAATGCAGTGGCCACTTATAGGCACAATCGTGGTGTACTTCAGCCTTGAACTCCTGGGCTCAAACAATCTTCCCACCAGAGCCCCCTGAGTAGATGGGACTACAGGGGCATGCCACTGCACCTGACTTTAAAGTGTCTTTCTATTGTATTTGATTCATCCCAATTACAAGGCTTCTGTCCCCCAGTCCCATTTGAAAGACCACATGTCCATTGTGAGGAATTAAGTGCTAATGACAAACTTGTAACCCTCCATTGCTGAAATAGGGGAAAGGAGCTAGCCGTGGCCTGGAGAAAAGCCATGTCTTGCCAGAGTGGCCATGGGAACCTCATGAGGGACAAGAGAGCAGGCTGGAGAGCTCCAACTGTGCCAAGATGCATTCTTGTCAGGACATAGCCCAAGAGGCATTGTCCAACAGGAAACAGCTTACTTGAGGATCATAAAGTAAAGAAGGAGGGTTGGAAATTGAGACAGTTAATGGAAAAGTTGGTCAAGTTGGCAGGGCAGGATCCAGAGAAATTAAGCATGTCAGAAACATACAATCAGAGACAAGACCTGGTGAATTGGAGCTACTCCACTGTGAACTCCATAAGGCCCCATTCTCCTTGATGGCTAGTTATGTCAACTCAGGAGAAAATATTCAGTTTTGGACTTCTTTGTGATTCCTATAGGAGAGACAAATAAAGACGGCCATCAAGAAGGTGAATATGCATATCTAAAGCTCAGAAGAGATCTGAGGTGGACAATGAGATTGGAGAATCATTGGCCTATTGGCAGTAGTTGAGACCATGAACACTGATGAGATTACCTAGGAAGTGTGAACAGCTGGTTAAAGAAGATTGAATGGTGGTTTCCTTAGAGGAACTGGAGAGAAAAATAGGCTCTCACAAAAACAGTCTCTCTCTCTCTCTCATTCATTCAAACACACACACACACACACACACACGCGCGCGTGCGCGTATGAAATAGCAAAGAGTATTACTTTCCATGACAATTTATCTGAGGCCGGAGGTACACATTAAGGCCAAACAAAACAAAAATAATTTACTGGAATAAATAAACAAGTAAGAAAACTTAAATTTCAGCAACTCCATCCAGAAATCAAAAGGCAAACTAAGTGTAGCAGAGACACCTGTTGCCGACATACTGCTGTTTTTCTAGGCTAGCAGAGTCCTGATTTTGTGTGCCCTACTCTGGATGGCCATATCTTTCATGGAAGGTGGTCCCAGCCATGATCATGGGATTCTTATTGCACATCCAATAATTGGTTAAACATAGACATGTGGTCTAATTCTAGCCAATGAAACATGATAAAACTTCTGGCAATTTCTGGGAACACTCTACTTGTTCTTTCAAAGAGACTGGTGGTGGTGGTGGTACTCCCTTTTCTAACTCTCTCTCTCTCTCTCTCTCTCAATGTTAATATGCCTATGTGTGACTCCAGGAACAGTGACAGACATTCTGTGACCCTGAGGAGAGAAGACTGAGGACAAAAGCCGACATGCTGAGATGCCCATCCCTCAAACTTTGGTGTTCTAAAGAAAGAAAGAACCTTCATCCTTGGCGTGTCAACCAGCCACTGAATTACCGACCCTGACAACCACCTCTGGAGTTCTTTTTATGGTAAATAATGAACATCTTTATTATTTGAGCTCCTCTTTGTTTGGTTTTCTTCAACTTGCTGCCAGAAAAGCATTCTAATTGATACACTAACAAACTCACAGTGGGACAATTTATAGGTGATTAGTAATACATCTAACACAGCATTTACTATGTGCCAGGCATGGTTCTAAGAGCTTTAGCCCTTTTAATCCTTATAACAAGTATAAGAAGAAGATACTATTTGTTTTCTTCATTTCCCAGATGAAGAACTTCATTACAGAAAGGTGGAAGTACTTGTTCAATGTCACGTAACTAACTAGTAGTAGAACTAGTATTACAAACACAGGCAGTCTGGCCCCCAAATTGAAACTCATAACCAAGATACTAGACTGCCTCTCAGATTTACAAACAGGAGCTAGGTTACTTCTATTCAAGGCAATTACTAGGGAACTATAAAAACAGCAAAGGAGAAGTCAGATCAACAAAGTTTTTACTTCCTGTTTTATGACTTTCTTTCTACTTAATTTCCCCAACTTTGCCCAGGTTCCTTACTGTCTCCTTGTTCTACCCCCAAGCAAAATCTTCTCTCAGGTCCCACTTAACCCGCAAAGGTATAAATGACTAAATAACAGAAGTGTTTGGATTTTACCAGGAATTGGAGCCTTAAACCTAGCTTGAATTTTATGTATCCATCTGCCTGAATCTACCCAGAAAACAGTCTTGTAAAGTCACATTTATGGAGAGCTGAGATTACACAGAATGAATGAATGGTACCTTTCCCCAAGGGGCCTATGGCCAATGAAAGGAAATAAAGACGTAAACTGGAGATTATCATGAAACTAAGAATATAAGATACAGGTCACAGTGGTTGCCTCTTGGAAGGGAATTTGGAGGGGTGGGGTAGAGGGCACTGGGGAACCAGCTGAGGAGGCTCTGTTTTCACCCTAAGTCTGTTTTTGTGCTATTCTATACTTGGAATTTTTCCCATGTCCATATTACCCATTTACCAACAATTAGGAAAGACTAAAGTTCAATAAAATGTGATAAATCTCTTCTAGAAGTATAGGCAGAATGCTTTGAGGGTACAAAATAAGTAAAATAGGCAAGGAAAGTATATTAGTTTGCTTGGGCTGCCATCATCACCATACACCAAATGGCTTAAACAACAGAAATGTATTGTCTTACAGTTCATGGGTCTAGAAGTCCAAGATCAAGGTGTCCACAGAGCCATGGTCACCCTAAAAGCACTAGGGAAGGCTCTGTTACAGGCCCCTCTCTTCACTCTGCAAGCATCAGGTGTTCCTTGACTTGTAGAGAATGACATCTCTTCACATCTTCCCTCTACGTGTTGCCTATGTTCAAATTTCCCCCTTTTTAAGAACATCTGTGACATTGAGTTAAGGTCTACTCTAATGACCTCATTTTAAAGGGATTACCTCTGTAAAGACACCGTCTACATACTCGGGGTTAGGACCTTGACATAGGAATTGGGAGCAGGTCACAATTCAACCGATTACAGAAAGATATTGGAACCCTTTCTGGAGATTTATTCCATTGACACAGTATTGACAGGAGGTCATTGTGAGGCTTCTTTTCTTAGAACAACAGATTTTCTCAAGCACTTGTGATAAGCAACCCCTTGACATTTTAACACAGTGGGATGACACCACATGGACTCAGCCTGACGGGCACCACTTGGAAAATGGTAAATGTAATCTATGACAGGTGCATGTTAAATCAGGGAGCCTGATAGCTAAGTAGCAGACTGTGTATTGTGCTGTGCACCCCAGCTCTGGCTCACTTCTCCCATGTAACTACACCATTGGAAAAGGCAGATTGTTGAAGCTTGAACACTTACAGGCAATTTCCATTTTTATGCTACTGATAATTGCATTTGTGGAAACATAAGGAGTCCCTGGTGGCTGATTCAACACGTAACAATTTTTAGAATTTTACTTTATAACCAAATAATGTATCCTGCTGAAGAGAGTGCTGCCTCTTGCGGACAACGTAATTTAAAAATCATGTCAAGTTACGTTTACAATAAAAATTCAAAATAATGTTTTCTTTCTAGATGACGTTATGAGTGTGACTTGTAGGCTGGAATGTTAAAAAAAAATGCAGGAAATTAGAGAAAAATCATGCAGATTTTTTTGTACATCCATGCCAAGAATATAAGCAATGGTGGGTATATGGTTTAGGTAGCCAGGATTTTGCAATAGTAAGTCATATAATCATATGAATATTATGAATATCATAATATCATGAATATCAACAATTAAAACATTTTAAAATAGCAGTTACTGTGATATACTGCCTTTTGCTATTCCAAGTATGGATGCCAGAAAATATAAGAAATACAAATCACTCAATCAAGAGGTCCCTCAGTTATTGTTTTCAATAGATTGATCAGTTTCATAAGAACTAAGTAAACAGTGCCATTTCAAATCATTATGGGAAAGATAGAGTACCTTTTTTTTCTTTTTTTCTTTTTTTTTTGAGACAGAGTCTTGCTCTATCACCCAGGCTGGAGTGCAGTGGCGCAATCTCGGCTCACTGCAAGCTCTGCCTCCTGGGTTCATGCCATTCTCTGCCTCAGCCTCCCAAGGAGCTGGGACTACAGGCGCCCACCACCACACTCGGCTAATTTTTTGTATTTTTAGTAGAGATGGGGTTTCGCTGTGTTAGCCAGGATGGTCTCGATCTCCTGACCTCATGATCTGCCCGCCTTGGCCTCCCAAAGTGCTGGGATTACAAGCGTGAACTACCGCGACTGGCCTAGATTACCTATTTGATCTTTACCTCAGACTATAAATACCAGACATATTTACCAGAGGCTTTAAACATTTTTAAAGTAAAAAAAAATTCATGAACAATCCAAGTTTATGAAGCAAACTGATGAAGGTATATATAGATGAAGGTATGTAAGAGGTTAACACTCTTCCATGTTAATGAAATTATAAAAATTAAAAGGCAAAGAATGAACTAGGAAAAAAAATGTTTACAACACATTAAAAAATAGTCAATTAAAAGGATGAACACTCCAACAGAAAAAATAATCAAAATAAACGAAAGGCAACACACACACACAAGTTAATTTTACTAATAAGTATATATTGATATTTTTAAAGTTTGACTGCAACAGTGATCAAGAAAATACAAAATGAGATACATTTTTATACATAGTGAGTATCTAAACATAGCAAACCCCAGCACTGTCATAGCACAGAAAGTATGTATAAACTACTAACAATCTTTCTGTGGGTCAATTTGGCAATCCAGAGTTATTATATCTGAGATTTGTATCTAACCTAAATTTATCCAGGAAGAAAACATCAAGGACATATGCTGTAGCAGATGCTGTCAGTGTCCATCCTTATCCTGTGTATGCATGCAATGTAGTTTCCAACTGCCAGCACTGGCAACTTTCTGCCTGGGATCCTTTCTGGATAAGGAAGTATGCTAAATCACAAATTAGGCTGGCTGGAAGTCAAGGGATTAACAGCCCTGGAAGCAGTCCTTAACCAATGATAGAAGTTAAGGATTCCTCACGCTCAATGGGGACAACTGTGAGTTCAGAACAGACTTCTAGGGGTGATAGTGGAATGCGGCCTCAGTTGTCCATGGTGGTGATTTGCTCATTAACAAATCCTGTATGGACTTTCTTCCTTTCTCTTTCTTACTTACCTTACTGATGTTTCCTGGATCACTCCCAAATAAGCTATTCAAATCCTTCTATCTAGGTCAGTATTCAGGAGAAACTAACCAAAGTTATAGGCAAACATTTATCTAAAAGGATGCTCATCACACTGTTATTTATACTACTAGAAATTGGAACTATCATATGTTAATAATAGCAATAGTTTCATCAATATTATGATACAATATATACACATTAAAAGACAACAGAAGAATATTTAATGTCTTGAGAAGGCAAGTGGTATTACATAATGGTTAAGAGATAGGTTTTGAAATGTGATATCATTTCAAGTTCTGGCTTCACCAGTTGCCACCTCTATGATTTCAGAGAGTTAATTAACCTCACTAAGTGTCAGTTTCTTCACATGTAAAATGAGGGTGACGATAGTATCTCACAGGGTTACTGTAAATATTAAGGGAGATAGTTCCTATAAAGTGCTTAGCCTAGTTCCTGGCACACATTTATTATAATACATAATAAAGTACAAGTTTGCAAAACAATATGTTGTATCATTTTAACACACACACACATACATGTATAATGAGACTTCAGAAAGTTCACAGAAAAAGGGAATTAAAAGATCAATAAAAATATAAACTATTTCTCAATACAAGCTCCATCAAGTTTAAGGCACTTTTGTAAGTGATGGTACCAGCCAATCAGTCCATTGCTAAAACACTAAGGGTATTTAAATATATCAATGCAGTCTTTTTTGACATTATTAACTGAAGCAAAATGGGTGCTCTTTACAGGTTTTTTAAGATTATTAAAGAAAAACAATTCAGAGGAAGCCAATTCAGGACTACAAGGCGAATATATAGTGATTTCTCATCAAAATTCTCACAAAATTGCCCTTATTTGATGAGAGGAATGAGTAGAAACACTGTCATGGTGGAGAATGACTCTGGTGAAGCTTTCCTAGGCATTTTTCTGCTAAAGTTTTGTTTGACTAAAGTGCTCAAAACAGTCTATAATAAGCAGATGTTATCATTCATTGGCTCTCCCAAAAGTCAACAGCAAAATGCCTTGAGCATCCCACAAAACTGTTATCATGACCTTGGCTCTTGACTGGTCCACTTTTGCTGTGAATGGTTCACTTCCACCTTTTGGTAGCCATTGCTTTGATTGTGCTTTGTCTTCAGGATCATACTGGTAAGGCTATGTTTCATCTTCTCTCATAATTTTTCAAAGAAGTGTTTCAGCATCTTGATCCCACTTGTTCACAATTCCCATCGAAAGGTCTGCCCTTGCTACAGTTGATCTGAGTACAATGGTTTGGGCACCCATTAAGTGGAAAGTGTTCTCAACTTTGATTTTTCAGTCAGAATTGTGTAAGCTGAACTGAGATGTCTACAGTGTTGGCTATTGTTTCTGCTGTTAATCATCAGTCCTCTTCAATTAGGGCATAAACAAGATAAATTTTTTCCTCACAAATTGATGTGGATGGTCTGCCACTGAGGGCTTCATCTCATCCTTCTTAAAATAAGTTATTCATTTGTAAACTGCTAATTTTGGGGGAGGGCACTGTCCCCATAAACTTTTCATAAAGCATTAATGATTTCACCATTATTCAACTCCAGCTTCACCCTAAATTTGATGTTTGTTCTTGTTTCAATTTTAGCAGAATTCATGTCGCTCTGATAGGGGCTCTTTACAAACTTATGTCTAAGCTTTCTCAGTGCCTCAGCCTAGATCATGTTTCAGCCATGTTATAACAAGTTAGTACGAGTTTATTTTGGTGCAAAAAAATTGAAATTCATGCATAGTTTTTTCACAATATGCATTTTCCATGAACATTTTGATGTCCCTTCATATATATTCATAATACATACATACATATATAAATTCTCACACATGTATATTTATGGAATATAGAAACATAGGAAATATATGCAAAGTTATTATGGTATATGACTGTATGCTAAGATGGTGGATATATTTTCTTTGTGCTTTGTTATATTTTCCTAATTTTTAGAATTATTACTTTTGTAGTCATATGACAAAAGTTATTTTTTAATGAATTTTATAAATAATCTTAAAGCAACTCATAAAGGTACATTACCTGAATTTCTTCACATAAAAACATGTAATTTTTGGCCCAGGGCTAGCCAATTATTGTTGATGAAGTCAGGGAAAATATCACTATTTAGCAAAATTCATCTTTTTGAGAATAATGGGTACATTCTGCTCCTGAGCTTCCATTGTTGATGATGGGTCTTGGTGTAAATTAAATAGAACATTTTGTCACAGAGCCATGCAAATGCAAACACTGCCCAAAGATTGAGCAGCTGAGTGCCACAGTTACAACAGATACTTGATCATTCAGGAACTTTCCTTATTTAACCATCAAAAGCAAGCAAAGAGGCTCGAAGCATGATTCATAGCATCCAAATGAGTGAATTGCTTCTGAAAGGGTGACTTCATTGTTTCAGATGGTTCTGCACTTCTTCAAAGTTTCTGATTCCACTAAGTCCAGGCCAGGTCACAATGGAATATAAGTCCAATTTGGATTTGTTATCATCCTTCAACTCATATGTGTAGTATGAATATCATATACCTGTACACTCTTGAACAAATGAGCAATGTTCTCATTCAGTGTGCTCAGATGAATATGTGTCTGCCAAAAAAGACAATCTTGCATCTCTGAGGGGTCTAACAGATTGTTTCTCTGAAGATACTCATTAATTCCCAAAAGTCTTTGATCTGAATTTGATAAAGACTTCCAACAACTTTCTCTTACTCAGCCTCTAACTGGATAAAACAATCTAATCTTTACAGTCAGTTTTCACTTCTTCCAAATTATCTATAAACTGTCAAAGAGCAAGTATATCAGAACAAAACGAATCTACAATTTTGACCACTTTTAGCAATGAATCATGCAGTGAACTAATTTGAAATCTTTACAGTATGAATTCTGACAAATCACGCAACAAAAGAAGAAAACACCTAATATCTCTTTGGATTTTAAAAAAATTAAAAATTCAACATTTTATTCCAGTTGCCTTGCTTATGGCAAATGAAATCTGCCCTTTTTTCAGGTCTAAAACAAATTTCTTAGGTTATTTTACTTGCAAATGGTTAATGGATGCTGAATTTTGGTAAGAAATTTTTTTCTCATTAAAGGTCTCAGCCAGACAAAACTCCATCTCTACAAAAAATACAAAAATTAGCCAGGTGTGGTGGCATGCACCTGTGGCCCCAGCTACTCGGGGGGCTGAGACAAGACAATCACTTGAGCCTGGAAGGTCGAAGATAGAGTGAGCCATGATCATGCCACTATACTCCAGCCTGGGCAACAGAGTGAGACCATGTTCCAAAAAATAAAAACAGTCTCAGCCAAGTCAGACCCATATAAGGTTAGCCATTCAGGTAACCTGTTGAATTCTCTGGCTGGGCAAAAGTTTTAGCAGATGTTGGTGATTAAGAAAAAAAAAAGTAACATATAGTATATACTGAGTGCAATACAAAACCTAGAGCTATAGATGAAGAAGCAGAAGCTAGAGACCTTGAGCCAAATGCACCATTGTCACAGAATGCTTAAGGTGTCATTTCACCAGCCAGAAACTTCTGTGGCCAGCAGTGCCTCTGCTTGGGTTTTGCTCATTTCTGCTGGGCTTGTCTCACCCACACAGCCCAGCAGGCTGTGCTCGGCCCGTGCTACTGGCACAGATCCCACACTTGCTAAGGGCGAGCCAGGCACAGAGTGGTAGGGGGTGTGTGAATGTGTAAGCAGGGGCAGGTTCTGGCTGCTGTGCACAGCCAGGCATACCAGTTGCTGCAGCAGGATGGGTAGCTCCAGGTGCCGGCATAGGCACTGGCTTCACGTGAGGCTGCATACCTCAAGTGACTGGCACCAGGGTCTGGATGGATGAGGGGAAATGCAGTGGCACCTGAAAGCTTGGAGATGCCAGGAACTGCAGAACCTCAAAGAGGGTGTTAGTGGGTCACAACTCAGGCTTGGGAAGCCCCAAGATCTGGGCTTCCAGAAGGGCTGCAACTCTTCTCTCCTTCTTGTCACCCACAGTGAGCGAGTGGGGGTGTGTACAGAGTAGGGGACGTGTTTCAGGTATTTGTGTTACAGCTGTGTTAGTCCCACTGCCCCACTCAGGCCCACAGCTCTTGGACTGGCCTGTCCCCACTGCTGATTCCCATCCCATGGTGCAGCTGCTGGGCACAAGTGAAGCATGGGAGGGCTGTAGTGTTGCAACAGCTCTGGCTCAGGGAATCCTGGGATCTGGGCCCCAAGAACGGTTGCGATGCTTCACTTCCACAGTCTGGGAGTGTGTCACTGCCTGAAGGTCAGTGAACCAACCAGGAACGTGTTACAGCTCCTTTCACTCCCATGATTCAGTGGGTCCTGAGTTCTTGTCCCACATCCAGGAAGAATGAGGTTATGTGGATAACTGGAGGGTGAGCAAGGCAGAGAGGAGCTTTACTGAGCTGCAGAACAGCTCTCAGGAGACCCGAAGTGAGTAGCCTCTATCCACAAGCAGGTTGTCCCAGTAAGTGTCTGAGTCTGGCTGAGTCTGGGGTTTTTATGGGCTCGAAATGGAGGAAGTACATGCTGATTGGTCCATGGGAAGCTATGGGTGGGCCTGGAAAAAAGCACCATGAGTTCTCACTCTGGGTCAGGGACTCCACCTGGAACCGGCAGCCCAGCCTCCAGAGCATTCCCGGCTTGAAGGTGGGGTTTCACCAGGGACATATCCCTTCCCACCTAGGGACCTGTCTGCCCCCCACTGCCATCAACATGCCATCCACAGTGCCCAGGCTGTCCACACCAAGGGGTACCTGAAGGCCTGCACCAAGCCACCCTCAGTACCCCAGCCTCCCTCTCACACTTGTCAGTGCCCAAAGTCTGGAGGAAGCTGGGGCAGTTGGGGGAGAGGTGACTGGTGTGGCAGTGCTGCTCCAAGCACGTGCAACCTGACCAGGTTGCAACAGCACCCAGGCTCAGCTACAACTTTTCTCTGCACTGAAGTGGGCTCCAGGAGTAGAACAAGGTCAGGGAACAGGAACAGACACTTCCAAGCCTGCAGGGGTAGGGGGCTTCCCGGGATCCTGAGAGTAAAGGGATGCCTGGGTCTGGAGCTGTAGCTATGTGGCTGCACAGCTGCATCTGCACTAGGGAGCACAGGCTCCCATCCCACCAACGTGGTAGGGTGCAGGGCTCCAGTTGGCATTACCTGTTCCCAGCCCCCGCCAGTGCTGCAGAGTGCACAGCCCTGGCTGCACCTCCCTCGCTGTAGCTGGCATCCTTGTAGTGGCCACTCCAGATGGGCCACTGCCACCATCACCATCACATAGATTATATGACCCTGACAATTAACAACTTCTCTTATGACTTCAACTATTGTGTCCCTAACATAGGGATCCATAAAGTGATAATCCTCCTATACCCCCAACTCTAAAATTGTTATTCTTTGCCAGGAAATAAAAAATCTGGAGTTTGTAGAAGAAAATGGGGGAAGGGAATACATCTGTCAAACACTATTGAAAGAGAGGAGGAATAAAGCTAAAATGGATTGATGTGACTGCTTCTATGTGCAGATTCTGTTAGAGGCATTGTCTCACAATCCTTACACCAACCTCAACAGACAGAGCAACCATCCATTCATTCAACAACTATTTACTGAACATCTGCTATGAGTAAGGCTGTGTACAAGGAGCTTTGGATAACACAGTAAGCAGAAGAAATACTCCTTGCCCCTCTGGAACTTAAATTCCAACCATGGAGACAAATTATAGAGAAAATGATTTAGCTAAAATCCCTTACGTGTTGTGAAGAAATAGGATGGAAAGTTTTGAGAGGAAGACCATGCCGTGGGGCGCTAACATATATGGGAGATTGTAGCAGAAAAGTTTTTGGAGAAAAATCAGATTTACAATGAGCTAGTAAGCATGAATAAGAATTAGCAAGGCAGGAAGAATGAATTGCACAGGAACTTGACACAGAAAAGAATATGGTGAGTCCCAAAGTCATTATAATCCTTATCCTACAGGTGAGGCTTACACATATATTCATCTCTTAAGTTACTTACTCATCCAGGCTCTCATCGCTCAAGACTGGGTGGTGAGGCTCAATATTAGGCCTATTGGAGTTGAAAGACTTTTTTTCTTATTATTGATAATATCTACCTGGCTCCATTTTGATGAGTACACCTACATCCCGCCGGCGTCAGTGTTTCACAGTGACCCCAAAATGCCCACAGTTTGAGTCTCTCATCTGTTGGAAGGTGACCTGTTTGTTGTTAGATCATCGGATGCAACCTTGAAAAAGCTGCCAGAGTTGAGCAAGTCCTTCTACTAGAAATCCCACAGCAGGAAGGGCTACAGAAGAGCTAGAAAAGGGGCCTTCTCTTCTTTATTTCTAAAAAGATGGATTGAGCAAGTGTTCCTGCATTTTGTAAAGCCCAAAGGGATACTGGGCATTGTGTTTACACTGTGGAAAATATCACCATTATGACTTATTTACCATCTTTAAAGTTTCTAGTTACTGTGTAACAACACTTCTAACCAACTCTCAAGGCACTGAGTTGATTATAGTTATTATTAAGCTGAAAGTTAAGAAATTGCTCACAAGAAATCTGCATCCTGTCATACCAAAGCCGCACATATTTGTCCCAGCTCTTTCTCTGAGTGCAGATAAACATGTCCCATGTCAGGGAGCTTTTCAACATTTCAATGGCTTAGTGGGATGCTCTTTTGAGCCCAGAGGGCAATTACTAAAACTTAAGGTAAATGGGGAGGGGAACAGAAAACGCGATTGCCAGTCCAAACAAGTGAGGTCCAGGGGACGGCTTAAGTTGTGCATTAAGTATAATCTTTTGGCTTTGATAAGAAAGTGAGGTGACCAATAATTAGCCATTCAAGTTGAACCCTAAGCACTGTGACTTGAATGGGAAGTAGGCGGCTGCCCGGCCCACGGTTTAGCAGTTGAGAGCTTTGCAGGCAGGAGCTCGTCTTGAGCCTAATAAAGTGATTTTTAAGAGTGAAGCTGTTTGTTGGTTTGTTTTTCAAAGTGTGCACTTTGGTGTTTGTTTCTCTTAACCCTCAAAAGTATTGGCAAGGATAGATCAGGGCACTAGCTAAGTGACCCACAACAAGGCCTTGGAAAAACTGAGAAACCGAACTACTGGTATAGTTCAACCTTGACGGCTTCCCACTGATGACATGAGCTCACCTTTCAGAAATGTATTTTCATGGGACATATCCATCCCAAGCTGGCAGAGACAGATCCCTTGTAGCTGTCAGCAAATCCTCCCCATTAGCAAGGCGTTCAACATTTGAATTAGGTGTAAATCTCAGTCTATAAATTCATGTGTTCAAGAAACAGATAAAATTTTTAGATTTCCTTGCATCAAATTAAATTTGGATTCTGAGTAACCAGCCCACCAAGCTGGCAGGAAATTTAATCCAGCCATGCTTGGGCTGCTCTCACACCCCCACGCACCAGGATTCTGCAAAAGTCTGGGTCTTACAGAGTACAGGGTCTTATGCAATGTTGAGGGAAGACTACTCCAGTATTTTGTCATCTGTCTACACAGGTTAGTGCTGAAATAGCAATTGTCGCAGTCTACATGGCCCACTTAGGTCTCATCTCTGCTATTTCAGGCCACATGTGGGATGCCAGGGATCTCTAGGAGGTGAGAAAACCCACCCTTAAGGTCTAGCCTCCCTTGGAGTACACACAGCCTCCTCCCTTCTGAGGGGTACACTATGGAGTGATTCCTGGGTCCCACAGCTCACAGGAGCAACAGGGCCATCTCTTCTCCAGCCTAGAGAAGCAGCTTTCTTTTTTCTCCTTTCTTGCCTTAAACAAGGAAGAACAAGTCTGACTACCTATTTGATATGAAGAGAAAATGTAAAACATAAGGAGAGTGAACAATTGACTTCACCACAGTCAGCCTCCTCTGTGTGTGTGTGTGTGTGGCAGGGGAGGTAGTGGCTGAAACATCTAATTGGTTATCAGGTGAGAATCTCATGTGCTCAAAACTCCCTCTGTATACATGGTTGGGTGGTGGAGGTCCAGCCCTGCACAAAATACTCCTATGTGTGCCAGAGTTTGAAAATCACTGAGTTAAACTAAAGGAAGGAACAACAACCAAAAAAGATTATTTGCAAATGTCTAAAATCCCTAGTAGTAAAAAAAGGATGGGGAGAGAATCCCAAAGTATTCCTGTTTGCCCGCAGAATTTACAACATTCCAATTTAATATAAAGCCTCTATATCTTTAATATAAATTGATAGGTTTGCTTATTGTCAAAAGGATTAAAGGAGAGAATGCAGATATTTTAAGCAGGGATTAAATTCTAATTTAATTTTTTTGTAAGATTTTTTTCCGTTTTGTGTTCTTTAGCTTCACTATGTATGAATTTATTATTTTCTCTTTAATCCTATTTGCTACTTGTAGAGCACACTGAAGTCCGTGATTGTCATTCTTCAATTCCGGAAAATTCTACAGCAAGCTGTGAATTTAATCAGGACTGATGTGACTTTACTAAGTTGTCCTTATTGAGCAGCTACATCCATCCAAGGCCTTGTATTTATTGGAAAGGGAGGGGGATAGGATGGACACACTACACGCCAAAGGGGAAAAGCTCCGTGTGGAGCACGGTCAGGAAAGCCCAGGCAGCGTGTCCACCCAAGCCCCCATCTGAAGAGCGGGGATGGAGTTTCCCCATCTATGTCATAACTATGCTCAGAGGCCTTTCCCTGTTCAGACAAGAGTTTACTCAGGAGCTCAACCTGTGAAACAGCTGCTCTGGTTGAAGCTCTCCTCCTCCCCCTCTGACAGCGGGCAGTCCTGGAAAAATCACAAGAGACTCAGCCAGCTTTTCCTCCAGGGCTGGGCTCTTGGCCCACGTGTGATAGAACGCCCTGTGAAAGCTGATTAAATTGCCCTTTAAAGAATCCCATCTTCCACACTGGAGATGTGGACTTGTCTTTAAGGCCTGCTCGCTCATATTTCTGGGAAGATCAGCCCTAGAAGATTCTGTTACTTATGCAAATATGATTGTGCGTTTGAGAGGAAGCTTGGGTCTCTCTCTGGGGTGGAGGAGTTGAGTCTGAATGCAGAGGCACAGGGATGCCTTTGTAGGACAGAGAAGATCTGCAGACAACAACATGAATTGTTTGAATTTTTAACATGAGATTGAAGAGCTTTCTGTGGGGGCGTGCCCTTCCTTCTATCACAGGTTTCAACACTCCCGATTGCTTCACACCTGGACAGATTCACATATATATGGGGCTTGTCTGGCCCCTGTGGGCATCTGAGTTCGTGGACCCCTGGCCTATATGTAAAGCCAATGCTGCCCCAGAATTTAGCCAAACCAATGAAGTGAAGAATCCTCCCCATACATTTCCACATTGTCATTTCAACTCTTGCCTTCTGATATGTACTCCTGTCTCCCAACACCACATCAGAATTAACTTCTATTGTTCCTGTTAGCCTGATTTGTATCTCTCTTAGGGCTTAGAGCAATCTGTCTCATACTACCATTTTGATACAGTAGTCCTCACTTACCTGAGGTTTTGCTTTTCTAGGTTTCAGTTACCCATGGTCAACCATGGCCCAAAAATAGATGAATACAGTACAATAAGGTATTTTAAGAGAGAGAGATCATCCTGACATAACTTTTATTACACTATATTATTGTAATTGTTCTATTTTATTATTAGCTATTGTTGTTAATCTTTTCCTGTCCCTAATTCATAAGCTAAACTTTATCACAAATATGTATGTATAGGAAAAAACATGTGAGAGTTCAGTACTATCCACAGCTTCAGGCATCCACTGCGGGTCTTGAATGCATCCCTAGCACATAAAAGAGGGACTGAAGTATTACTCATTAAAATATATCTCTGCAGAGACTTGGACCAGTACTCAATAATTATTTTTTGACTTATTCTCAGTTTGGATCAGCTCTGACTGCCACAATATGCAGAAGAACCGTAACCATTGTTACAGCCTCCATGCCATCACCACC
This sequence comes from Papio anubis, assembly GCF_008728515.1. Taxonomy (NCBI): domain Eukaryota; kingdom Metazoa; phylum Chordata; class Mammalia; order Primates; family Cercopithecidae; genus Papio; species Papio anubis. The sequence goes on along the minus strand of NC_044986.1, from coordinate 58,653,725 downwards.
TACCTCCCAGGGATACGGCCTCTTGCAAGAGTTGTTTGGAGATAGAAAAGAGAATAAGACCAGTGGCAAATCGCTCAAATCTGGTAATATTCAGTTAAAAGGAACATCATATATAGGGAGAAAAGGTACAGAATATAATGGACTCTCATTTTAAAAGAAGAAACAGACTTTCCTCCTTGCTAATGATGGCTTGGGAGGAGGAGAATGTGAAAATGAATGTTTTCATGAAGAAACCAGTGGTCTGCTGTACCCCTTCCAGTCTCTCTCTTGTATGGACTCAGATGGACTGCTGGTTATTGTAACCAGGCCCAACCCACCCACCCAGGTGGTGGCTTTGCCTCCAATTCCAGGTCATTTTGGCACACCAGGCGAGCTTCACCAGCACCTTTCCAGCTCTGAAAGCAAAAGAAGGGTACTGCCATCATGAATGGAGCTAGTGTGTAGAATGAATAAGTCATAGCAAGACTACAAGCAGCGCCATGTTCCATTCATTTAAGTAAAGAGAGCTGACATATTTTCCCAGGCTAGAAACAGAAATTGCATTAATGTGCTAATTGCAATCAGGACTATATCACTTTGCCTTTTTATTCCGTTCACATTTTTGTTACCCTATATTAAAAATCATACACCACTCTTCATTTCCCTAAATATTTTAATTGGTATATTTTAGTCTGGATGTGTGTACATTCTCTGTTCCCTCCCATCTGGGTGTAATTTTCCATCGTCTCCCCCTGATGATCTGCATTTTCTCCTTCAAGTCCCTCCTGTAAACCCACTTCTGTGGATCTTGCTTTCACATTATGCCATTAAAAGCTCCAGCTGGAAGGAAGTGCCTCTGAATGGAGTCCAAGAGAAGAAACAAAGAAGATGGAAACCAGATGCCATTGAAGTCATCCCCATGTGAGTCATGGTTTTCTCCTGGAAAGTGTCTATCTCAATGCTATGCATCTTTTCAATTTGAAGCCCACTAGACAGAAGCTCTCCCTCCATCTATGGGTGTTTTAGCCATCCTCAGTAGAACCATATATTTTGAATACTATTGGCATACAGTAGATGTATACATAGTACTAACAGTAACAGATAAATATTTACTAGTTAGGTTTTAGATCCAACATAACATAGTTATTTCTTTCATGGGTCATTTACCCACTCTTATTCCAGGCCCATTCTTTACCAGCTACTCTCAGGATTTGAACTGGATGCTCTAGTTTGATAAGGGTGTATGGTTTAGGATTGTTCAGTATTAAAAACAAATAACAACAGAAATCCAAACCATAGATAAAGCCAATGCTGACCTCCACAGGTTAGAATCAACATACCTTTTCTTGTTTTTAAGTACAACTTAAACTGATTTCTGTGTAACAGATCGTATCATCTGTGACATTTATTCATTCAGGTAGCAAAAAAACCAAACAAGACAAAACAAAAACCAAAACACCAAAAACTCAACTAATATTATTAAAAAATAATAATAAAGTGAGAAGAAGATCCCTGTTTTCCCCAAGTGGTTTTAAGAAACAGCTTTCAAAGCTCTTCTAGAAGGGTATTCAATTAAGCCAGTAGCAAAAATGTAACTGGCAAAATCTAATGTTGTTTTAAAAAAAACACATGTGCGTGCACCCACATACACACACATTTATATACCCACACAATATTATATATATATATGTGTGTGTGTGTGTGTGTGTGTGTGTGTGTGTGTGTGTGTTCAAGATGGTGGACTGGATGCTTGCATTTATCTACACTCCTTTTCAAAATTCTGCTGAAGAGTCAGTTAAGGAAATAAATTCGTAACCATGCTGAAGACAAAAAAGGAAACCATCAGCAGACATTTTGATACTTTTCTGGAAGATGGAAAGACAGTAAATAGTATGGATAGATGAAAGAGAGCAGACAAAGCAGCACCCCAGATCTACTCAGGAGAAGGATGCAGAAAGGGTGGAACATTCTTTCCAAAGAAGTCTTGGGGAATCTTCACGTTGGACATGAGCAGATTCAGAACTCAGGAATGGAAAGAGGAGCAAAAACCAAGTGACTAATGGAAGGTTGTCCAGAGAATGGCTGCACTGTTTGACTTTATCATCTCTCTCCTCCTTTCCCATGCATACAGATGGAACAGTGAGAGGGGATTCAGAAACCTTTGTCCCCTCCCCAAGATCTGATCTATTAAGAAAATAAGATGTCTCCCCGGAAGAGCTAAAGCTTGTTGTATGGGATTTGGCATTCCACAGTGAAGCCCTCTGTTTTTGGTGTTTTGAGGTGAAAGGAAAGTCATTTGCATGACTCTCTGTGCTTGCATCCTTAAGGGAAGCTTGTGGTTGATACATCCCACCCATGTACACAGCCAGTCACCAATCTCAGATGTGCTTACTGAGGAGACACACCTACTCAGTGGCAGGGAGCTGCACCTGACACCCAGCCACCATTGTTAATTACCTAGTCCTTCATTCATAAATATAAACAAGTAGCATGAATGATCAAGCTGACAGAGTGGAAATGGGGAATGAAAGAGAACTGTTAGGCATGTGGTGTCAAAGGATACTATCTCACACCAAAGACTCAAGAAATAAAAGTGTAAGTCTATTGTTTAAAGTTATAATTGTCACTGTGGTTTGCCATCTCACATCCATTTCCCCTATATGTGGCTAGCAGAACCCTGACCTTGATTTGAAGTAAGCCTTCCTTCTCCACTCTTAGCTCACATGCTTTGGGCAAATCTGAATGTAACTCTACACCCATGATGGAATATGGGACCTAGGTCTAGGCCAAAGTGTACAACCTATGCCCTTGGCCACATCACTTGTTTTGAAATGAGCAAGCCAACCCCATCTGCTTAAGTGGTATAGAAAATTACTGTTCAGAAATATTCTCTGCCTCCTTCTCACTCCTATGGGAGGAGAGTACTTCTCCATTCGGTTGGTTTGGGGTACAGTCACGTGACTTTGACTTTCTTTGGCTAACGAGATGTTAGCAGACTTGACACAGCATAGGTTACACGTGTTTGCGCAGCTGGTCTTGCACTCTTGTGTCTCTGTCATTACCATGAGAATATGCTTGGGATGGGTCACTGGTCCCAGGAAAGAAGAGAAGAGACATATGGAACAGGGCTGAGCTACACTAGCCCAGAAGCCTAAGCAAGATCAGCAGAGCTGTCCATAGAAGCCCAGCCTAAATTAGCTGACCCCCAGCTGACCTTGGAAGTGTGAGCACCTTCTACCAAGATCAGCAGAACCCCCACCAAGCCCAATCTAGATCATCTGAACTCAGCCAACCCACACATACACATGTTAAGTAAATGCTTATTGCTGTAATCACTGAGTTTATGTGTGTGTGCGTGCGCACATGTGTGTGTTTTAACTGAGCATCATTGTGGCCACAGCTAAATAGCATTACAAGAAAGACACATGCTTACTTTCCTGCTAGGCTAGAATCTAAGAGGTTATGAAGCCACGCTACAACTGTGGTCACCACATAGAACTTGAAGATGAAGCTTGCAGACTGAGGACAGCTGAGCTGAAATCGAGTCCCGCTCACACTGAGCTCTCAATTTAGCCTGCTCTAATGCCAATTCTGCCTCTGATCTTGTTTATATGAGCCAATAAATTCCCTTTGTATTGCTGAAATCAGATGGATTTGGCTTTTTCTATCCCACTTTCAATCAGAAAAATCTTAACTAATACCAAAGTATATAGGTAACTAATAATAGAAATAAATTCATAACATTGAGAAGAGAGGGGTGTGGGAGTGGTGTACACAAAATAATTCCTTATCTTGCACAGCATGGACAACATAATGTTCAATTAGGTAAATCAAGAATACAGGCATGTTTTACGGAGATGATCATGGGAAAGGACTGAAATAAGAAATAAAGGTGGTTTTACTAGGACAGAGAATATGACCAAGGGGTGAGGTGTTCATTTTTTTTATCTTATGGAGATCTGTGCTGTCCCATGGGTGGCCACTAGCTGCAGTTGGCCATTTAAGTTTAAATTAATTAAAATTTAAAATGCAGTCCCTTGTTCAGAGTAGCAGCATTTGTAGTGTTCAATAGCTAGCTACATGTGGCTAGTGGCTACTGTACTAGATTGACCAGACATTGAATCTGTCCATCACCATCACTGCAGAAAGTTCAGCTGGACAACACTGTAGTGGAGTATCAGGAGTCACTGCGTAAAGTCAATGAATCAAACAACATTAGTTTAAATATATCATTCAAAATTGCCCCATCATTATTTCATGGTACAGGCCCTGGAGGAAAAACAGCTTAGTCTCATTTCAAATCCCAGCTCTGACACTTGAGTTACCAAACCCTGGGTAAGTCACGTTGATCTTTCTGTACTTCAATTTGCTTATGGGTAAAATGACGGAATACATGCAGACCTTTCTCACAAGGTGGCTGTGAGAATTAAATGGCCAAATAGATGTAAGTTCTTATATTTTGTGCCTAGCATGTGGTAAACATTCAATATTTATTTTTTATTTTCTATCCTTCTCTAAGTTAGATTTTATTTTACCATATGCACATATTTTAAATAAACTATGTATATATGAGATTTATAAATCAGCATTTAAATATAAATATAATATTTCATTTTTACCTCTCATATACAGTACGTGTACATATACATATATCTCCAGTTCATGGGATTATAGATGCTTTCATTTTCTTCTTTGTACATTTGCATAGTTTCCAACTTTCTGTATTGAACATGTATTATCTTTGTCACCAGACAAAAAAGTTTTTACTTTTAAAGATGCCAACATATTTTGAGATGAACAATGTTCTACATCTGGATCGTTTGCTTTTGCTGATTTAGTCCACAAGGGCCCATTGCATAACCTGTTGTTAGCCAACTGGGGCTTCATGACCTCTTTCCTGGGCTATTACAAAATCCTCCTGGCTGGTCCCCTTCCCTGTCCAGCTCTCTCCCAGCCTCCCTGTGCTGTCTCCACAGTGCTGCCAGAGTGATCCTTCCACAGCACAACATTTATAACACTCCCCTGCTTAAAACCTGTCAGTGCTTTCCTGTCCTATATAAGTTAACCTCCCAGTCCAAGGCATGCCCCACCAAAGCCTTTCCATTCTCACCTTGCCTGCCTTTCCAGTCTTTAAACCCCCGACCAAATGTATCCAAGTCTCTACCCACAAGCCACAAGGAGGAACATTCTTCTACCCCTTCTCCATTTCCAGTTGGAAGTCCCGTTTATCCCACAAGATGTGCCTAACTTTGCACTAATCTCCCAAAGCAGAGCTCAGAGCTCCCACTCCAATCAGCACCACTGTCTCAGAGCCTGTTCTACTGAACAGCAATTATTTGTTTACATTCCCGACTCACCCTCAAGTATGTGCTCCTTGAGGGTGTGGCATCTTCGCCTTCCTGTGTCCAGCCCAGAGACTGACACCAAATAGTGCTTAATAAATGGTTGTTGCACAGATTCAGGAAGAAATTGTTTTAATTAAAACAATAAATATTCACTGCAGAAAATTAGAAAGTCTAGATAAATCAGAAGCAAAAAAAAAATATGAAGCATATATAACCCCACCTCTCAGTAACATTAACACCTTGGTATATGTCCACAAGCTAGATTAGAGGTTCTCAAGCTTTCTCAGTTCATGGCACTCTCAGTGTTTCAGTAAGTTTGTCTAGCATTTCAGACCAAAATAAATTATGTTTATTATGTAGTTTAGTCCAAACACTTTAATGGTAGTATGTAGTTCCCAGTGTCCAAAGGTGTCACTGTGTTTCCCTAGAAATTTTAGAATATACTGGGATGGGCGTTGCTGTGAATTCACCACAGTGGCCCAGGATGTCTTGGCACACAGTTTGGGAATTACTGGTCTAGACCTTTCAAAAGGATCTTTTAAAATACTATACATTGTCATATTGTACAGACTTTTGTTAACCTGTGATTTCTATTTAATAAGAAGTAATACGTGACTTTCCTGCTTGGTAACTGCTTATCTACCAATAGCTAATGTTTGATGAGTACCTGGTAAGTTCCCTGTGAGGAAGGTGTAATGCTACATCATTATCTTCAGGAAGAAGCTGAGACACTGAGTTATATACGAACAGCAAGGTATACATTTAAAAAGGAAAAAAGAAACTGAGGCACCGAGAATTTAAGAAACTTTACCAACATCTAACAGGTAGTAAGTTCACAATCAGGCTGCAAACCCAAGAAATCAAGTTTTAGAATCCGTACTCTTTTAACCTTCACAACATCATTTAAATGGAGTGTGAGGCTACAATGGTGTTCTATGGTAAAGATGTATTACAACTTACTTAAACCATATCCCAAATATTAGACGTTTAAATTGTTTCCAGGTTTTCACTATTTTCAACAATCTTGAAATGAACATCTTTATAGCTACAAACTTTCATGCTTTTTTCCTTGGGGAAAAAAAATTTATAGAAGTAGAATTTCCTTGTCAAAGAGTACAGTTTCTCAAAGTACTAAAAATAGAACTACCATTTGATCCAGCAATCCCACTACTGGGTATCCACCCAAAGGAAAAGAAATCAACATATTAAAAAAGATACTTACACCCACATATTTATTGCAGCACTATTCACAATAGCAAAGATATGGAATCAATCTAAGTGTCCATCCATCAACAGATGATTGGATAAGGAAAATGTGGTACATATACACAATGAAATACTATGCAGCAATTAAAAAGAAGGAAATCACTCTTTTGCAGCAGGATGAATGGAACTGGAGGCCATTATCTTGAGTGAAACAACTCAGAAACAGAAAGACAAATACGGCCTGTTCTCACTTATAAATGGGAACTAAATAATGTGTCCACGTGGACATAGAGTGAGGAATGATAGACACTGGAGACTCATAAGGGTGAGAGAGTGAAAGGGATGTGGGTGATGAGAAATTACTTAATGGGCACAATGTGCATTATTTGGTGATGGATACCCTAAAAGCCCTGACTTCACCACTACAAAATCTATCGATGTAATAAAATTAAACTTGTACCCCATCCATTTATTTAAAATTTTTTTTTAAAGATGTACAAACTCCAAGTTTTTCAGTATGTGTATTCCAGTTATTCTACCAAATAGGTTGGATAAATTTCTATTCTATTATTTGTTTTTTCTAATTGAGTATTTTGCAAACACTGAATATTTGTATTATTTAAAAAAATGTTACCAATAAATCTCCCTAAGTCAGGAAGATACACTTACATTTTACAAACCTTTCCATAGCAAAGAATATATTTATGGAACAGTGAAGGTGGCAGTAGGAGGGATTCAAGGGACCTTGGGCCTGCCCAGTCCTTCTGTGACCAGAGGAGAATAATTTAATATCTTCATTTCTACTTGTCTACTAACATGACCAGTGCTTGTCAAACTTTTTACAGAAATAGCCCAAAGACACAAGAGAATAAAAACTGATTCCTACAGTTAGGACCCTGGGATGTATTGATCCAAAGAGACCCCTTGCTGGCATGCAGGTTTTCCTCCTCTCAGATTCAGACCAAAGCTGCCTTCTTCTCCATAGGATGTTGGTGTTTTTAATATAGTAACATGAGTTTTGTTTTTTTGTTTTTATTAAATAGAATTGTTGCTCCAGGAGATAGATGCGCAATAACTTAATATGTAGCTCCGAGGACACCAAGAGACTGCTGTGTACTCCACTTTGAGAAACAAGGATTTCTCTTCAAGATTCTTTCAACTTTGGTCAGTGTAAGATTCTAGAGAACACCATCTGTTCTCCAGTCAACCATAAAATGTGCGATCATTATTCTGGGGATGGTTAATTTTCCTAGGGGGTGGTCAGCATTTTTCTTTCCCATCAATTTCCTTGATTCCTGATACAGAAATGGCCTTTCCTCTCTGTTCTGACCATGCCCGGCCATCACTGGAGAGGCTGATAATTTAGATCCACATCCTCGAGTCACTGATAATAGTAGTATTTCCATCTTCACCATGAAATCAACACCCAGCTTTCTTAATTCACTTCCTTCTACTCTAAATTTGTTTCATAGCATGGGTAATGTGATGCGGCAATGAAGAAACACTGTTCTTGGCATAGAAAGATCTAAGCTAAACTCATAGATAGACCTTTGGGAATCATAACTTCCCCGAAATTCAGTTTCTGCACTGGTAATCCGTCCTCAATCCAGAATCAGGAAAAAATTCCTCGTCACATTACCCATGACAATCCTCCAGTTTGGGATGCCGGCGGTTGGGAAGCATGCTCCATTCCAGCTCTGAGGAGGCTGTGGTGTCAGCTGGATGCTGCTGTGGAGCTGCCTGTACAGGTCTGCACCAGACACAGGGAAAGCCCTTTTGGAAACAATGAGGGGCATTGTTGAGCTGGGTGGGGCCAGAGAGGGCATGTCGGTAACCACCAGTGAGCTGCAGCCAAGCCCCTGCATGGCAAGAAAAGCTCTTTTTCCTGGGATTTGACTTTCTGATGAAGAAGTCACATCGAAGCTAAAACATTTTAAACTTTCAAGGCATCTAAGTCCCAAAGCTCTCCAGAGGCAGGTGGTGAATGCCTCAATGAGTCTTGAATAGGAACTGGAACCTCTGCACCAGTTTCTGCTTTTTTGCTGCCACCAGCCCTAACCCTCACCCTCCACAGAACAAGTCACACCAGGGAAGAGTGAGAGCCAAGGTTTTTCTCACTGCCAAGCCATGAAGGCACTTGAGGCCACATGGGACAAGCCATGAACGAGCAGCTCAAATTGAGCAACTTGAACAAGGAAACAAGCACAGGCGGGCACCACAAGCAAAACAGGGCAAAGATTGCAGAAGGATGGAAAATGGAGCTCCCAAAGCTGTCACAGAAAAAAGGAGCATCAAGATTCAAATCAGAAAAAGTGGGAAATAAAGGGATCACAGGCAAAAGAAGTGACCAAACTCCTCCCTACATCTCCCACGCACGAATTTGCTCACAACTCAGCCTTTCTCATTCTGTAGCCATTGTTTTCCTGCTGTTTCCTGCACGTAGCTTTGTTTGGGGCAAGTGTGGATGAATTTATATGTCTAAACGCCAGGCAGTGAGAAGCTATTCCCAGTTGCAAAAAACAACAAGCAAATCCACAGATTGTGCTCTTGTTCAAAAACGGTTGGTTTCAGAAAAGATAACTCTTGCCTTAAGTATATGTGATGAATATAGAAAAAATCAACATTATGTCAGGGGAATAGGTTCATTTCTTAAAGGAGAAGAAGTCTCAGGTATTAATTTCATTTACCAAGCACAATATCCAGGAAATGTTCATCTAAGCACAAAAGGCACACTTTTAAATTATTTTTTGCAGATCAGTTTCTTGCTGTCTTTACTTACATGCATATGCCATATCAACTGGTCACCTGTTTCTAGTTTTTTGTTGTTATTCAGTTATTTGTTTGGAGTGTTTTTGTCTGTCTTGGTTGTTTTGTTTCTTTGTTTTTTTCCCTCTCCTAACTTTATTTGGAGAAGAATAAAGCAGCAGAAAGGAATAGGGGTTAGCAGCACGCCTCTGGAGTTTCTGGCCCTTTTCTACCTCACAGGGCATAACTTGCTGAGCTCAGTGTAAAATGAAAATACAGGGCTCCTTGTTCAAAAATTACTAAGAATCTCAAGACAATGACCTCAGAGCATTAAACCAGGTACAGGCCTTTGACAGTTCAGTTCACACGGTAACTGTGTGACTTGAAAAAATCATCCTGAGAAGCCTCAGGATTCTTATCTTTAAATTTGGGACAATAATAGTACTTATCTCGCAGACTTATGGAATGACTGAATGAAGTGATGTTTGTAAAGTGCTTTGCACGGTGCTTAGCACACAGCAAGCACTTAAACATTATTAGCTATTGTTGTCACAAATTACCTCCTTATACATAATACCAAGAAACTCAAAATCCAAATGAAATGAGGAATTAGGCAATAATTAGGTCACACAAGACAATCACCACTACAGTCTTTAAAAACACTTTTTTAAATAGAGATGGGGGTCTTGCTATGTTGCCCAGGCTGGTCTTGAGCTCCTGGCTCAAGCAATCCTTCCAAGTCAGCCTCCCAAAGTGCTGAGATTACAGGTGTGAGTCACTGCACCCAGCCTACACTGTTTTCTGTGCTTACATTTGAATTATCTGAACTGGAAAGCTTTAACATAAATTACCCAAATAATTACATTAGTTGCCTCATTCACTTCGGCAATGAGTAGATCTGGTCAGTCAAGATTTGTTGTTCAAATGTACAGTACAGTTCAAATGTTCTACAAAAAAAAAAAAATGAACTAGGCTAAGACTCATGCAAGAAAAGTTGATGAACTGGGAAGATTCGGAGATTGAGGAACCAATTTGAGGGGAAAGTGCAAAAGAAGAGGATGATAGTGACAATTTTGAGATGATTGTCATTTACTGCCATTGTGGACAGATCTCAGAATGAGAGCCTATATAAAATGCCCATCCTTTATAGAGAAGCTAGAGATTATGGAAGAATTTTTTAATTCAAATGTTATATTGTAAAATGTTCCAAAGATACAGAAAAATACACTAATAGTGTACCCACCCTATAGCTTTATCAAATTTTAACAATCTTTACATATTTGCTCCAGATTTTAAGATTTGTATTGTATAATATAAAATACAAAAATAGAACCCCAGCAAAAATAAGGTGAACACTCTTGTAATCACCATTAGGTCAAGAAACAGAACTTGGACAGCCACACTGGTACCCCTCCATGAGCCCATTCTAATCACAAGCCTTTCCTTTGCCCAAAAAATAACCTCTATTCTGACTTTTATAGAAATCACCAAAGGAGACTTTTATTTTGGTTTGAGACAAAGAGAGAAAAGGAAATCAATATTGGCCACACAATACCAAAATAACACAACTGATAAATAGTATCATAAGCAAGAACCAAAATCTAACAGTAGAAATTTCTCTTGGGCAATAAAGACTTCCTTTACTCCCCCTCAAATAATTGAAAGCTTTCCTCTCTTTCCCCTTCTCTCACACATGGATTCAACATTTTCCACATTGGATCCACTTTGTCATTTTGCAACCTATTTCACCTCTAACAGTGAAAACACACTGCCTCTGTTTCTGTCATTATTTAGCTAAAGTCACAAAAACTGGATAATATTCAAAGTTGGAAATAATAATTAACAAGTCCATTAGGGTCCTGCTTCTAATATTAATAACTATACTTTTATATTGAGGTTATTCTGTCATATTTTTGCTTTTGTTTTTATTTAAGTCGGAGATTATGCTTTGAATAAAGTTGCTAATATCTGTGCAAAATTGTTTATTTCATATATATGATGGATCCGTAGCTAGGACCTAGGTAAGGCCAAGGCTTTCATCTTATCAGATCCATAGTCTCCTAGATTTGAAAGGAATATTAGACTTTCGTAAGCCCTCTCCACTTGGTAGATACCTAAAATAGACACCATATCTGCAATAGACACGTAATGCATGAATTTAGCATTAAAGGGGACAGTTTATGTATTAGGATTCTGGGTGCAAGTAAAAAAAAAACAAAACTCCATATCATTTCAGCAAATATGGGAATGTACAGGCGCATTTAACCAACTGAAAAAAAAAGGCCAAAATGACTGCAATACTTTCAAAATTATTTTTATCTCTCAGCTCTGCCTCCACATTGGTATGTCAGCTTTCTTATCCCTAGCTGGCTTTCAGTATCTGAAGGCTGGAGTCATAGCTGTCCCCCACTCTAGGCTCACATTTTTGAGCCTCACATTCCTGGTGGGAAAGGGACTCTGTCTCCACTTCTGATGAAAATAAATCCTGAGTGTGTACAACTGCCAAAACTCCGCAAATATACCCTTAAGATATGCGCATTTCATTGTATGTAATTTTTGTAGCAAAAGAAAGCCCACTGTAAACAAATACTGAATCCTACTTAATGAACACAAGCTGAAATATTTATGGAGAGGTGTACTAATATTTGCAACCCACTTTTAAATGCAACAAAAAGAAATTGAATTAATAGCTGGTGAGATGAATAGATATGAGATAAAGTAAATGTAATAAAATGTTAATGGCTACTGGTAGAGTTTGAGTGGCGGGTGTTCACGATACAGTTCTTTCAACTTTGTGATACGTTTGAAAATTTTCATAATAAAGGGTTGGGGGCAGGAATTAATCCCAAGGAAAGATTGTACATTAACTAGCTGGGGTCTCTTACCCAGTGCTGAACCAATGTGAGGGGTAAGACACTGACTGCTCAGCTTCCATCAGTTGCTTGCCATGAAACCATCCACTGTGACCTGCAAGGCATTGTCACATAGATCTTGCTCAGGACACATGTTAGAGGAGGGAGCAGAAAGAAAAGAGCTTCCAGGGAAGCGTGATTCCCCCCACAAAATAGGGGTAAAGCCCAGACAAGTACTGGAGCACACCATCAGGAGGCAGGCAGCCACCCCATGTGACTCCTTGACAGTCTTCAGAACAACAGGGTGAATGGTAGGTTCTAACTGAGTCCTGCACTCTGATGATGTCTGCCCTTGCCATTCTCAGATCAAAACTAGCAATGGAATCCGACTTTTCTCAGCCAGTGACTTTTAAATACATGCCACCAGGGGTTGGAGGAAATAACAGAATATGCCAGAGTGAGTGACCAGTATTTCAGAGTGAAGACATACTTCTTTACAGACGGGCTAGCTTTCAACCATTTGCTAGATCCTGGCTTAAGAGTGAAGCAGTTTATGTCACTTAGCATCTCACTCCTGTGAAGCCCAGATTCCACAATAAAAAACAAACAAAATATATATTTTTTTTAGTTTAGTAGATTAGGTGAGCTTGTATGTAAAGGGGAGGTTAATCTTTTCCTCCCAGCCAAGAGAGGACTTAAGCACTTGTTTTTTAGTACCATTATGTATTAATATATGTATTTTTGTACTAAGTTATTAAATTTAGTACCAAATTTCTTTCTCTCTCTTGCTATCCAACTTTTGGATATTGGCTTTTATCAGGAATTTTAATAGTCAGCATTAGGAGATAATACACCCTTGCCTACAAAATTCAAAACACATTTGCATAGTTTTTAATTGACAGGAACATGAGGTCAGGTTTGCTAAACGAAGCCGGGTGTCCTCAAGTTGGCTGAGAAAGGGTGTACGTTAGCCAAAGTCATCTCAGCCTTTTGTCTTTTCCCACTTGATTTAGGAGAATCCTAGATGCTCCTCCATTCTTTCCTCCACTACTGCCTCCCACATATCAAAACTAATAACTCAAGCTGCTCCTAACAGTCCCAGGCCAGAGCAGGTAAAGAGCAGTTTCAGGTCCAGCCAGCCCTTTCACCCAGGATGGCAGAAGCCCAGAACTCTGTAAAACAACCAGCGACTACAAAGTCAACCACACAGGCTTTTTTGAATGGATTTTTTTCCCCAAAAATTTTATAGCCATTCATTTCTTCAATATCTGCAGCAGTGGTTTTCAAATTATATTATGATAAAGAAAAACTCTGTATCTGAAACTGTTGCTGTGTTTCCTTCTGCCTAGCCCTCCAAAGTTAGAAATATAAATTTAAGGAGCAACAATGATGATATCACATGGCATGTATCCAGAACTTAAGATACACCACACACAATGCTATTATCTTTACATACAGTAGTTCATTTAATATTCTCAACTACTTAATGATGTGGTTTTTATTAACATTTCCATTTTACAGATGAACAAACTGGGGCATACAGAAGTTGAACAATATGCCCCAAGTCACATGGTTAGGAAGTGGCAGAACTTGGGTTCAAAGTCAGAGATGGTGCTTTCACTACTATGCTATGAAACTGAAGAAATTCTAAAGGATATTGTCTTCCCAAGATCACACAGGAACAGGGACTGGAAACCTGAATTTGCTACTTGGAACTCTGGGTCCCTTTCTGGTACAGTACAAATAGAACTGTGGGACTCCTGAGAACTTTCTCACAAAGAAGGGAAGGAGAGCCATCCCAGAGTGCAGTGACTTGGGTTTTTCAACCTTACACTTACAGAATTTGGCTAAAGGTCACAAATTGTGTCTATGTGAGTAGGAACTACTCAAAAAAGACCAGTAGATTTGGCCAAATCAGCTCGACCCAATCTATAAGGGTATCCTATGAGACAAGGCCAGAGTTCCTGGGTTTATGGTGCCTAAGACTACAGTCAATAGAAGATGCTGGATCTCTGCCTTGTTCCAATTGTTTACATGTATGGGAACCCTACCATGGTCTGACCGAGGCCAATGAAGAAAAAGAACAATGAGACGAGCAAAACAAATATCAAATTTCCACTTTGAATCAGTGGTTCTCAACTTAGAATCTTAATATGATTCTTTTTTATAGTGAAAAATTTCAAACATACACAAAAGTAGAGAAAATGATGTAACAAATCCCATGTACCCAGCACCTAACTTGAACAATTATCACCACCTTGCCTTTCTTGCTTAGATCTTTTTAAAAATAGAAATTGTAAAACCTCACTCTAGAAAACTCATTCAATAGGTGGGGTCTCAGAATCTGCATCTTTTTCAAAGCTCTCCGTGCAATTCTGATGAGCAACCTGGTTAGGGCTGCTTCACCCCTGCTCTTAAAACTGGGGACTGCACCTACCTGAAAGAAGTAAGAAGGCTTCCCTGGAGTTGATGGCATGGCATTACATGACTTACAAGAGATTCAAACATTCAGAGGTTTAACTCCCAGGGCCTCTGCAGGAAGAATTCATTCCAGGTGATTTGAATGAAGAAGACATAAGGACAGAGGGGAGGGCAGGTTAAGGAAAAGTGAGAGTGGTTGATGCATCCAGAGACCAGCAACAATAGGAGGCTATTACCAGCCTCCTAGGGCCATTACCAGCCCTGAGGCCCAGGGCCAAGACAGTTGCTAGAGTCTACTGAAAACTAGAACCATAGATAAGGGGCTAATTGGCAGAAACTGTAATTTGAAGTAATTGAGTGCAGCCACTTCTAGAGACATACTACAGAAGCAGAGGGCTCAGAAGTTATACACTGACCTCTCTTCCCACCCTCCTGTCTCCTACCAGGCCCTTTCAATGGCCAAACTCAACTGGAAACCAGCCAGCACACTAAGAGATGTATCTGCAGGGATCAGCCTCCCAGGGCACAGAGAAGAGCAGAGAATGCATCTGGGGAGCAGAACAAGATGGGAAATGGGGGCAGAAAATAATCAGCAGGGGAATAAGTCAGTCCTACCTGACTCTGGAGTGAGAGGAAATGGCTGATGCTTCCTGGAGTCAATCTGACACTTCTCAGTCCTAGAAGATGCCAAGTCTAAGAGCAGAGGGATTGCCTAATCCTTGATAAAATCAGCCCAAAACCCTTGTCACGTATGGCATTGAGAATGCTTTGGTGGAACAGATGAATGTACCCCTTTCCTCACAGTCAAGCTGTACTCCATGGGGGCAAAAGTTCAAGACTGTAATCATTGCCTATTTAAGTTGTCCCAGTGGAGGGGCCTGGCTTCATTTTTTTTTAAGTTAACATTATTTACTGGTCACAGGGACATTAGCTCTCAGTGAAATGCAGTTAAAGGCGATTACCTCCTCATTGCCACTTACTCTCAATTTACCAACTAAAAGGACAATGTAGGGGTTCTGATCACAGAAGTTTTATGGAGCCCATTTTCCCCTTGAAATCTTGAACTCTATTATTTGCCAGTTGTTTAAAAGCTAGCATTTCAGTTTTCAAAGCTACAATCACATTTATTTTCTGGTTAAAGAGCAGGAGAAGAAAAACAACTCCCCATGTTGAAGTTAATGTTTTTAACTCCTTCTCCCCAAGAGACATACATATGCAAGCTTGCACCTCTAGGCTCTGGAAACATGATAAGCCATGTAACTGCACGGAACCAGGGAACTGTAATAAGACCAGAGCACCGAAACACAAGGCAGAGGAGCCCAAGAAGGAAGGTAAAATTCTAAGCAGTCTCCTTTGAAAGGGTCACTGACCAACTGGGGCATACACAAAAGAAAGAGTGATCAGAGTGACAACAGACATTGAGGGACTCTTTGTCTCCAAATTTCTGAAGGAATGGAATAACTAATTATGTGCTTTCAAAGGACAGAACTAGAACCAATCATTACAGAAAAATCCCTTTCACCCAGAAGATAAGAAGTTGATAACTGATTTATTCACTGCTTCAGTGTTGTACTCAGTGCTTGGCCTATAAAGGGCACTCAATGTTTGCCAAATGAAAGGTTGTCACAGGCACTGGTCAGTGGTAAAAACCGCCACTGTAGCTAGAGAGCTACGTGTTACTAAACAGAGCGTCCGGTGATTCAGAATTTGAAGCCCGGTTGAGCCCTTGCAGGGAGCACTGTCAAGTTCATCCCTGTATGCGATGGACAATTGAATCTGTTCTGTTTCTGGAGTTGGTCAATTCTAAAGCTAGTGGTGCTCAAGTGGACAAGAACGTGGTCAGGAGTGGAAGGTAAGGAAGTTATCAGGGCAAGTCTGTCCTCATTCCTGGGGACAATCAGGAGTGGAAGGTAAATCTCAGAAATTCCTCCCATGTTGGGGATAAAGGCAGCCTCTTAGATTATAAAAATAAAAGGCAATGTGAGGACTCCCTGAGAAGACATCTGAATATTTTCCCTTGGTGGAAAAGAGGAATCGGGAGTTGAGTCCACCATAGCCTGTGTGGAGGAGTAGGATTTCAAGAGACAGGGCAAAAGGTGTTTCTGCAAGGGGCAGGCATAGGAAGGAGGCCAGGAGGATTATTTAAAAGTTGATCTTTAAGCAGCCAAACGACATCCATCCCTCAAAACTTCTAAAGGTAACAAGCAAGAAAACGAATCCATCGTTTCAGCACCGGCAATTGTAACGTAAGCCTGTGAGTATCTCCCTCCACCCCACCCACCACCAAGTGAACACCTTTAAATATCCTCGATTTTACATACAGTTAATTAAAGAATGTAGTTTGATTGCTCATCTCATCTGTTCTATAGTTGTGAGTCAATGTATGGAATTTACACTCTGGCTTTGATTCATCTCTGAGCATTCAATTTAGCAGGGAAATTTTCCTTGTCTCTTTCGACTTGGGATCCTGGCTCTTTAAATTCTATCCTTATTGCCAGGCTGTTGTCATGGAGAAAAATAACTTTAAGTAGCTCTTTGGAAAGCTTTGAGTTGCTGTTCCTTGCTATTTAAAGCTCCCCCAGTAAAACGAAAAGTACACTCCGTTTCCATATAAGGCTCTGCCACTCCAAGGCAAGAGTGTCACTGGGGTTTGGTTCTGTGTGCTTATAGCAGTATAAGACATGTCCCAAGCATCTGGGGATCACGTTTGCTAAGCATGTCTACCCAACTTGGGAAGGCAAAAGAAAATCAGAAATCAAGACTCTGCAATCTGAAATCTTTGGTTGACAGGGCTCCCGAGTCATTATGAGCTGAAGCAAATGAGACAAGCCAAATCTTATAATCACCATCTATTCTGCCTCCCACCTGAAGCATTTGCTGTTATGTGGCCTTACCAGATTGCTATAATCCATTTCCCTGCCACCTCCTAGTGAAATATCCAGTATCTCAAACCTTCTTCAATTCAATTCACGAGCATTTATTAGACATGTAAAATAGGTCCAGTTATTTGCTGGACATTGTAGGGATCCTGAAAGATAGAGCAAGCTTCCAATTAAAGTAAGGTTGGGGAGATAAGACAACATAGATGAAATGCCAAGTGATATAGAATACGTGATTCCCAACTTTGGCTGGTGACTGGACTCAACCATGGAGCTATATTACCAGGCCCTTGCATCTGAGTTACACACCCAGAGACTCTAGAAGCAGGCCCCAAGAATCAGTAAGGTTCTGCCCTGTGTGGACGACTGAGGTCTGTATGACTTCTAATGAGAACATGTCTCTGAGCCTCAATTTTCTTATCTGTAAAAAAAAGAAGATGGTCTAGACGGCTCTTGGGTTCTTCTTTCTCTAGCACTCTAGGATTTTGCTATTTAAAGAACTAATATGTATGGTATAGATAAAATCAATGCAAAAAGTAAAAGAAGGCTTCATGAACAACGTGGGACTTGGGAGCAAAAAGAAACTGGGTGTAGAATGGTTCTACAAATGGACTTTAGGATCAGACATCCTTAGATTTGACTCTCAGCTCTGCAACATACTGGCTGTATGACCTTAGCCAAGCAATTTAACCTCACTGGTTGTTCATTTCTTATTTATAAAATGGGAATAATAATAATATCTGCTTCTTAGACTTGTTATGAGGATTCAACCAAACAACGTAGACAAAGCACAAAGAATACTCATAATAATCATTGATTATGAATGAATGAATATTTAAATAATTTATTTGTTTTCTTAGTTATCAAGGAAAATATTTTGCCCACTTGAAGAGGGCCTTTTTTCTTTTGTGAAGGAAATATTTGCCTCATCACATAAAGACATTAGGTTTTAAAGGAATGACTTTAGAGATCAGATCATGTATTCGTTCTGTTGTTTACTTAATATCTAATATGTAGGAAGGACTTTGCCTGGCACTGAGGCAGTAATTCACAAGTGAGTAAATCACAAGTGATTCCTGGGTGTACTTTCAGACACTTCGCTTCTGTAGTTTTGAGGTAGGGCCCAGGAATCGGATTTCAGCAAACCTCCAGTTGATTCTGAATAATGAGATGGCACTTTTACAAACACTACTATAGAAATACACAATTAATAAGGCAGTATTTTCATTTCAAGGAACTTACAATTCTCTATATCATATCTGTCAAGTTGCCAAATGCATTTTGCTGCTTCTAACTTTCTTCCCTTCTCTCTCCCCCTACTTATGCACCCATTATCTGTATACTCTGTAAAAGGCACAGTGCTGGTAGACATAAAGATGGAAGAAAAACCTCTGCCTTCTAAAAGTATATTTTTATGCAAAGAAGGAAACCACAGACACTGCAGTCTGCTTGAGGGTGAAGGTTGGGAGGAGGGAGAGGAGCAGAAAAGGTAACTATTGGGTACCAGGCTTAATACCTGGGTGATAAAATAATATGTAGAACAATCCCCATCCTGTGACCCAGTGACAAGTTTATGTATGTAACAAACCTTCACATGGACCCCTGAACCTAAAATAAACGTTTAAAAAAAGAGAAAGAAACAAGAAGAGGAGATACAAAAATAAATAAATAAATAAATAAATGTATGTGTTTATAAGGCTCATAATTATTAGCATTTGCATGGTAAAGTGAGCATAAGTTAACCTCTGACATACATGCATTTTGTATAACAGACTACTTAGGCAAAGTTTCTTATTCCAATTCAGCAGTCTCTTAGATAAGCATATGAGACTAATTTCAGGAAGTCCATTTGGTGCGGGAGAAAGTGCGGACAGGACAGAGGAAAAACATGAAGATTGCACATGTTTGTTTAGCTACTACTCTGTCTCAAGCACTGGGCCAGGTTCTAAGAAGTATCAAAATTCAAAGTGAGATGATATTTTTGAGGTATTTTAATATTTAGATTGTGTCAGTTAGGATATGTTTGGCTCTCAGTAGCAGTATACCAAATTAATAGTGGCATAAACAAGAAAGACATTACATTAAATGATAGAAGATATAAGAAGCTGGAGGATGGTCATTTCAGAGGTGGTTTACTAGCTCCACGTTGTCAAGGTCCCTGGGTTGACATTTTCAAGAGTCCCTTGGGTTTCCCATTTTGTTCACAAGATAATTTTGCAGATCCAGACATTAAATCCCTTATAACCTCACGCAAAATCAGGGCAAAGGAAGAGCCGCAGCTATTACAGGGCTTGCACATATGCTTTCCCCTCTTTGTTATAAAGAATATGTCTTTCTCAGAAGATACCAGGGTATTTCCCCTATGCTTTATTGGCTAAACCGAGCTACACATCCTATCCCTAGCTGCAAGGGAATCTGGGAAAGGGAGGCATCGTTAGGTAGTGAGTCAACATTTTTTTTTTTTTTTTGCTAGAGTTGAAATAATCATAAAATTCTAAGCGAAGATTATTTAATCAATTGCTCAATCACATGAGTGCTTCTGGAATAAACACAATGAAGGAATACACATGGCCTGGGGAAAATGTAAAGAGAGAGAGGAAGACAGAGAGAGACCGAGAAGAGAAAGAAAAGACCCATTATTAGTTGAAAGATGAGAAGAATTTAAATTGGTAAAGATGAAGGAACTTTCAAGTAAGGGAGAAAAACTAAGAAAGCGGGAAATGGAATTAAAATATCTATAATGACCAGAAACCTAAGTGTAGTATCAACAGCAGCAAGGTGATAGTCTTACCACTATTTATATCATCATTAGAATAATTTTATTTTCCATGCTAAATGATCTTAAATGAGCACTATTTTCTATTTGAAATGTGTGTGTGTGTGCATGTGTGTGGTGTGTGTGTGTGTGTTTCTCAAGAAGCACTCTAGCTAATTAGACAAAATGCTTGCAAGTTAGTGAGGCTGTAATGCAGAAGGAAGAGAGACCAGGCAAATTCTTTCTGTTTGATGCCCACCTTAATAAAGCTTTCTGAGTACCTGTGAGAAGCATACTGAGGAAGGACACTGGTGCTAGATACCATTCATCAGCTATTCCAAGCTTCAAAGGCACCAAAATGCTGACTTATAAGGATTTTGCCAGAATCTATTCAAGTGGAAAGCACCCGGAGTAAGGCACAGTGTGTCTCTGAATCTTCTGCTTACATAAGAGAATAGCAAAAGCCTTAGATAAGGGAATGACTTGATCTAATGTTATATCTCTTCCTTAATTCCAGTTATTTTGTATCTGCCCCTCATGTTTGTTTCCTTTATCTATCTTGTTAACACTCAAAATTACTTTATGTATGTGTTTGTTTACCTGGTTTCTGTAATATTTCCCTTTTCAATAAAAACTCTATGTGGCTGGGCGTGGTGGCTCATTCCTGTAATCCCAGCACTTTGGGAGGCCAAGGCAGGTGTATCACTTGAGGCCAGGAGTTTGAGACCAGCCTGGGCAAAGTGGAGAAACCTCATCTCTTCTAAAAATACAAAAATTAGCCTGGCAGGGTGGCTGCGCCTGTAATCCCAGCTACTAGGGAGGCTGAGGCACAAGAATCGCTTGAACCTGGGAGGCGGAGGTTTCAGTGAGCTGAGATCCAGCCATTGCACTCCAGCCTGGGTGATGGAGTGAAGCTGTCTCAAAAAAAAAAAACGAAAAACAAAACAAAACAAACAAACAAAAAACAAGAAAATATCGTATGAGAACAGATATCATATTCTTGCTCCCCATTGTATCTTCAGTCCTTGTCACAGGACCTGTGGACTCTCAATATTTATGAAATGAATGCATGAGTGAATAAATGCTCCTATCTGTTAACTAATTTCCCATACACAGTTACTTGAAATCTACAAAGCTGTCCAGCACCAACTGTTATTCCAACAGTCCCATGCTATGCATCACGACAGAAAAATGATGTTGGATGTAGAGCGTGTTCAGCAAATAAAACTCCTCAAACCAAATCTCACCAGGCGACCAATAAAAGATTAATACCTACATGATCAAGCCTGTGGTTTGTCTTACTTTAAAGTACGTGGATACATTATCAGCTGTCACCCCCTAGTGGTAGAGAATATAATTATCAGAGCTACTTGTTTCTGGTCAAAGGAAGGAAAGAAGCCAAGGGCTTTTGCAGAAAAGTGCGTTTGCTACCAATCTGACAACCTTTAAATTGCATATACTACTCACACACACACGTACGTATATATGTGAATTTAGAAGGAAAAAGCTTTATGAGTTACACCTTACTCTGATGATCTGGCTGTTTGTTAACCGCCTGGAAAACATAACATGAGATGTAAATAACTTGCTAAAAACTCCCTTTAAACTTTGTCTGCTTCCGTCATTACAATTGCTTATGAAATCCCTTCCTGAGAAAGAATTAAAATAGCTATTTATTCTCAAAGCCTCTTAGAGAAGTATATTGATTTCCTATTTAAAATTTGACATTTACTCTATGACGTGAGTAGAATTTCCATAAAGCAAGGAAACCATGACGAAGTTACCCTAAAGCTTGATATAGATCAACTTTTTTAGATAAATTTCAGAAAACTACATTTTTTAAAGGCAAAAAACCAGTTAAATTAAACCAAACTGCTACTTACAAATAATTAGTCGCGAAACAGTCAGTTGCTTAACTGAATTCAACCACATACATTTCCCTGCCTCCACCCAATCCTATTTTCCAAAACACCCACAGACACATATATTTGTATCTATGGGTATAGATTGTGGAAGACTTTAAAATAAACCATCCAAAATGATCTCTGATTCTGAAATCACTGGAAACAGAGAATACATTTCTCATACATACATTTAAATGTGGTATTTGACTCTCCTTCTTAGCTAGAGAGAGTTTATGTGGGGTTTATAAGAAAGTTTATAGTCAGAAGTCCATCTGCTTATCGGTCTTGTTTGAAATGCGTGGTGTGTCTGTACTAGCAGCATTTTTTGAAGCACTCGTTGTTTACTGTGCATTGAGCCAGGCATTTAACCCTCCAAACCAACCTATGGTATAAACAGTACTATCCTAACCATCTTACAGATGAGCCTGCTCAGGCATATTAAATTCCCAGCACAAGGTTACCAGGGACTAGATCTTACTAGATCCCAATTGGTTATCCTTCCAGCATTGGCTTTTTCAGTTAACTGGCTCTGCTCAACAAGAAGCAGGAACTTAGTAAGTGCAATGACGTTGGTCATGAAGGGTGCTGGCAAGATTCAAAAGGCTTCAGGAAATATTTATTTCTTACTGAATAAAAATTTCTTGGTGAAAATCTTCCTGCCTTAAAGAAATCATGAACCTGATTAACGACTAAGGTCTTGTAAGGCATCAAAATGATCCTTTGTAGCATTATATTTTTATGTGCTATTACAGAAAATCTGGATATGTTCTATAATTTTCTTGTGTAACTAAATCTCAATTATTATTTATTTTTTTGCCAGTGGCTTTTTTTCTCCTAAATATAAAGAATGATTCCCTGTACCCTCTTTTAACCTCCCCAAAATAATCACTTAGTTTAATTAAGGGTTTTAGTTACTTTAGTACCACTTAACCAACTTTTTACCCTATTTAATTTGTATGGCTGTTGGAACTTTCGTATTTGTCTAGAAGAAAATTCCCATGGTCCAGAAAATTGCTTGCTTGCCTGGTGGGATTGCCAGTTACACGCTAATTATAGTATCTTCTATAATACATTAGGTGGTGGTGGTTCCTTCATACGTATATAAGTGAACCTCACAAAGATGTTCAGACCAGTGCATCAGTAAGGCTGAATAAGAAAGAAAAGTAACAGTCTTGAAGTATTACGGTATTACAAAAAAAAAAAAACCATGAAGTAAAAATTTTGAAGCCTCAAGTGTGAAATCCTACATTCCAAGCATTAAGGAAAAAGGACAAAATACCACAAAAACTGTCAGAATGGGTAGCCTTGTTTTGCACCAATGCTGAAATATCATTTTTTATACAACTAGTCTTCTGCTAGATATTTCAGATAATGACATCAAATTTGAGTAGGCTATTTATCCACTTTGCCTATGGGGAACAGACTGGTTTTTAAAAGAAATGAGTTTATTTTCTTGTTATGGAAGAATTTAGGCATTGCCAGAAGTCTGGATGGAAATGTAGCTGTAAATATCCATGGTAAAAATAACATGCATGGTAGCTAAAAGAATGAGTGAGAATTGGGATTGATTTTTCGTTTCTGATGATCAAGCCATTATAGTTCTCCCTTGATTGGGAATAAGCCATTTTTCCATAGTCTTTGTCAGATGATATTAAAAGTCTATGGTATCTTGCTATTATTGGCTGAGTGTTATCCTTTAATCTCCTGGAAATGGGCTACTAACATTCTGCAGCATTTAGCGTGGAGAGCCTTGCACTGTTCCAGATCTCTAACCTTTTTCATCATTTAAACCAGAGCTAGTGCTGAATACAAAAGAACTCAGATAAATATATCTCGGGCAAGTGTGAGGCAAAAAATGAAACCTTCTTCTTGGGAGTATTATCCAGAAGGTTAAGTTCGTCAGAAAAAAATTTACCTCCAAATGCTAGACCTGGGCGCTGGTCTTGCCATTTCCTTGGTCAGTCCTTTATCCTCCCTGGACCTCAATTATTTCACCCACCAATGCAGAGACACATGCTCATCTGTGAGTGAAGAAGATCAGGTCTAAATAGTCCTTCCCAAATCTCAGCAAGACCTATAAACTAAGATCTTTCTCAGTCTGTCATTAGCCAATCATTCTTTAAGTTGGTTTCTCTGTTTAGTCTCCATCATATCCCTTTCCACCCTCTGAAATGGTCTTATTTATTTGTCGGATTTTATTGTCTATCTCTGCTTTTGGAATTTAAACTCCATGCATTCAGGAACCCATCTTGTTCATTACTATATCCAGAGGGTCTGAAACAGTGTCTGATGCATGGGAGGATTCAAGAAGTAATGTTGACAACATGAAAAAATAAGTTTCCTCAATAAATAATACTGAATACTAAGAGAAGAAACGTATAATTGATGAGTTTTCACTCTTCTGAATAAGGTTATTCTAATGTCCCTTGTTAGCAGATGACTTTGTGAGAAGAGATTAAAACAGCTTAAAGAGGCTGCCCAGAGCTTGTACTCTGCAATGACAACACTAATTTTGTTCTGATTTCCAGTGTACATCCTTGCTTAGGGGAGAAATGTCCTATTTCACTGTCCTTCTGAGGCAGGCTTTCCTACTTCAAGTGAGACCAGTTCAGTATAGTCTTCCAAGCAGGTAAAGTCATTGACTGCTTTCAGTGCTTTCCCTGCTAGTCTCAGTTCCACCTACTTCTAATTATATTAATATGCCAGAAAGAAAATGCAAGAAGGCTCTTCATTCTAGCATGAATGAATTGTTCAGGCCCTTCCTAAGAGGAAGTATCAATTTAGAGCGGGGACAACACACAGTCCTTGAGCACCTGAGGTTAAGTGTATCCACAAACGTTCATAAGCATTGTGATTGAGTTGCACATTGGCCCCACCAATACCTCTCCACCCATAGGTTGATTTGTTTTTCATTTGATTCTTATTTCTCCAATTTACAGGGAGAAAATAAATAAGGTTTGGTGTGTTGAAGCATCATTGAGCAATCTTAGACCTGAAAGATATCTTACTGATTATCTAATTCAATGTTTCCCAAACTTGTCTGAACAAAAAAATCACCCAAGGTGCTGGTTAAAATATCAATTCTCAGGCCTCACCCTGCTGATTCGGATTCAACAGGTTTGGGTGAGGCCAAGTGCATTCGGATTTTTTTAACAAGTGCCCCAGGTGATCCTTGTGTTCAAGCAGGTTTAGGAAACACCAACATACACATTTTCATTTACCAGAGGAAGAAACTAAGGCTGAGAAAGCCCTGAAAGTACATCCGGGTCACACCGCTCACTAAGAATCATCAGTTCCTGGACCTGGATTCTTTCCCTTGTGCCAGCCTGCCTCCACTAAATCTCCATCCTGCTAAAAAACTATAAAAATAGACACAAGGAAACTAAGCACCCCCAAAATGCTTTCACTTCCTCTGTATTTTCAATGAAAATGTTAACTGACTTATTTCAATATTCCCTTGTTGTGAAAACATTTTTTTTAACTCCACTCATAACGTGTGTTTGGCCTGGATTGGTGTCCAGACTTTAAAGGCAAGCTCTACAGATGCCATTTCAGGATGCTCTCTCAGCCTGAGTTGTAGCTCCGTGGAGTTGACCTTCCGCTTCTTAAATTCAAATCTGGATCGTCATCAAGTATCACTTGGTTTATCTGGTGAGTAAAGAATTCAGCGAGGTAGGTGTTCAGAGCAGCTTTTTCATCATCAGGAACTAAAAGCAATTACTAATCTGTTTTCACTAATGCAGTCCATCTGTGCATGAGCAATTTGTGTGGTTTTCCTAAGAAGGACATCATATTCTCTGTTTTTTTAAATGCTTAATACTTGCAATCAGAGAGACAGAAATATCCAGCCAGCCCCAATTCTTATAAAACAGAGCTGAAAGCAGGTGATTCAGCTGACTTTAGATGACTCAGCCCGCCTTGATGGCCAAAGTTGGTGAGTCATTTGTCTACTGTCTGAGAGAATTCATTTCAGGAACCCAAATTTCAGGGGCCTCCAAAAACTCATTAAACTGTTTAGTAACTCATTAGTTCTATTGGAGTTATTGTAGCCTTTCCTTTACCTCAGTTTTTATTCCTGTTCAAACAAATCCAAGTCAAACTTCATATCAAGCAGTAGGTTCTACAAGGAACAGTCCACGATTTAGGATGAATTTGTAGTTCCTTTTGGTTTGATTTCCCTGGTAATCTGAGTTTTTAGGGAAAACCCAAAGTTTGGAGTGGTTTTGCTGTGGACACAGCCTCAAGTTTGTTAAATCACATGATAAAAGAAAAGTGAGGAGGAGTTAATGGCTAATTTGGGTTTACTGGGAAATATCTCCATGTAAATTCTACGGCTCATAAGAGAATATTCTGGGGACTGAAACCTTTTCATATTATTTGAGATAAAGAAGTGGTCTTCTATCCTGATTTTCATCAATCTTACTGATATATTTGGAAATCTTTTAGGGCCTGACACTTAACCGTAATCAGCTCTTGCAAAATTGCCCATCTTCTGTCATTATAATAATGGTAATAGTTGCTATCATTTGTTGTGCATTTATATTTTACCCAACATTAGGCTAAACTGAAAATATGGAGATATTAATATACTCACAATGGTCTTAAAAGACAGTGGTCTTTTAAAAGATTTCAAGGTATTAATTGTTTAAGTAAGGGGCTTAGAAAAGGAACCCAGGAAATGTCAATGGTCAATCCATCTGTGCTAGGTTTGTAAATACTAAGGTACCCATTTCAGTGAAATTCTTCCTGGAAATCAGACTCCAAGACAGAAAAACAGAAGTCACTCAAACTATAGGATCAGCCCTGACCTGCCGTCATTCCTAAGGTTGCTTCCTGCTATGGAAGATTGAATTCAGGGTTGAATTAATGAAGTATTGGCTCAAATTCTTTCTGGAGCACATGAGTAAAATGTCTGGGACCAAGTGATGGAGACAATATGGGAAACATGAAACTGCTCTCCTAAAATATCTATTTGCCCCTCAGCTCCCAGAAATGCTAATCTGGACAAAGGCTGGACCCCTTGCCTCCAGAGCCCATGTTTACAGGGCCACGGCTTGTAGGCTTAACCTGCATCCACTCATGAACAATACTGCTGGAAGTCTCAAGTGGCAGACAAATCACAGTAAACCAGACTAAAAAATAGCTCAAATATCTTCTAACACTTTATTTTTACAGATATGAAAGCTGGGATCCCAAGAAGTGATTTGCCCACGCTCACAGTATGTTTTTGTGACCAACTGTAAGTTACCTGGGATCTCTCATTCTTCCTTCAACACCAAGCCCTGCCTTTGTCAGTTTTGGATCTCAATATCCAAAACTATTGGAGTTTCTGTTTGCATTGGGTGCTTTAAAAAACAAAAGGCAAACAAACAAACAAACAAAACCCAAATGCTATTTAAACCTCTCTAGTTAAAATGGCAGACTGGAGAACTTATCAGATGGCTCTTTTTAGGAAATCCTTCTTAAAATAATACCCATTCTTTAAAAAAATAAATAAATAATATCCATTGTTATCCCATTCTTATATCCAGAAGCTCATCCTCTGTCTTGCTTTGTCTTTATCAATGAAAGATTATTTTGTTGTGCAAACACTTTTGCCTAAAGGCTCATCATAAACATTCACTCCCATAAATATATGAGATCTGCATCAGGGCATTGGTTGGAACCATCAAAAATAGGGTAGACCCATCAGTAGGAGACTGGTCAAAAAAGATGCATTAGACTATGCATTAGACTATTAACAGCATAGACTGTGTTCCTGTTAAAAAAAAGTAAGGGGAAAGATCTCTACTTACTGATATAAGCACATGTTCAGGATATGATATGAAGTGAAACAAGAACAGGATGCATGTATGTAGGATGACTATGTGAGTTTGTTAAGTGTTTTTATATATACACACATATCTTTGTTTCTGCATAGACAATTCTGGAAAGACCCTCAAGAGAAGTACTGTTTTTACTGTTAGCATTATTACTTGATAAGAATTTCTTAAGTAGGAAGAAAGAGCAGAGGGGAGAAAGCCACTGTGTTTCTCTACTTCTACTTCTCTACTTCTGGCCAAAATTAATAGATTTGATCTATTTGTAAAAGGAAGTTAGTCCTCCCAAGCAGGGCTGCTGGAACTACAACCAGGGAAATGTGATAGAGACAGATGGTGAAGCATTTGACTTTTACCAGCTGCTTTGGTTTTCCCCTTTGGCTAAACGCATTAAGAGCCATTTGAAAGAGAAACACTATAATTATACCATGCTTGACAGATAAAAACAGCCACAAAATGATAGTATTAGATTCTTAATCCTTATTACAACCTCCTTGAAGATGGGTGTGACAGCCACTCATTCAGGAATACACCTAAAGACACACCTTATATGTCATATTACATCTTGTTTGTCAGGTACCTTATGCTTGGTGTTACAGCAGAAAGAAAAATAACAAAAGAAATTCCACCCAGCAAGCTATCCAGGTTAGCTAAGCATTTGCATAGGCCAGAAACACAGCCAATGTCTCTTTCGTCTCTTTCTCTTCCTGTTTTGGCAGCTTGCATTTTGATGATGGGTGAGGAATAATTGTTTATAAAACTTGTCATCAAAATATCATTTCCTGTTTTCTCCAGGGTTGGCGTTTTATGGCAGATAAAGTTTAAAACCTCACAAGGGTCCATTCCATTCTATTTTTATTATGTTATTAAACTTCAAATAAGAAGATTTTCACCTTCCTCTTTTTAGGAAGATGGGAATCTCATAGAAATTCAATGTGATAAAACCTTTTCCAAAAGCAATTTTAGGTCTATAAAATAAGAACCTTTAAAAATGTCTTTACTTTTTGATCTAACAACTTTTTATCTGTAATTACATCCTAAGCAAATAACCAAAGAGTTAGATTTAAGTACAAGGATGTTCTTCAAATTATTATTATAGTGAAGTCACGCTTATGTTAAATTATTAGTCGGATCAATTATAGTGCATTCATGTGACAGACCAGTACAAAGTTATTAACAATGTTAATGACAAGATTCGTATAAATCCTGCATATAGAATATCATTCTAATTTTATTATTTATATGTTAACTGTCACTGTTTCTGGTATTTGGGATAATTTTATGCTAGGACTGAACCTGAATATGCTTCTTTGGTGAGTAATGCTAGTGCAAGAAGATCTGAACTTTAACTTTTCACCACTTCCAATTGTGACTCCTAGTGATTGGCCAAACATCTAGCTTCTTCAGTCTGTCTTAGTTTCTCACGAGCAAAAGAGAGATAATAACCCAATACCTATCACGAGGAAAAAAGCTAATTTCTCCCCTTATTAAATAATAAGCTTCAATTACTGAAATTGCCCAAGAAGTTAGAATAAATGATGTTTGATGGTACTATGTTCCCAATAAATTGAACTGTGGAAAACTAAGATAAGTAAGGATATCCATCCCCAACAACAACAACAGCAACGACACACACACACGCACACACACACACACACACCTCTCAATAATTGCAAACACGTCTACTCCTTCTGCCCACAATCCCACATGACAGTTAAGTACATTTATTCACCTTCTAGTCTATGTTCAAGGTCAAAATCTAGTTCTGCTTGGAGTTAAGCATTGTGTAAAGGTCTTCGCAATTCTGAAGGAAGTTTATTGCAAACAACCTCTTTAAATGGCAGCTATGCTTATAGTAATTCTGTTTTTTAATATAATGAAAACCACTCTGAGATCCTCAAGGCCAGGTGCTAAACAGCAATCAGTGATTACTTAGTCAACACCAACAATATGTGAAACAGAACATCTCTGAGAGGTCAAGGCTGAGATTAGGACATACACTATTAGACATGCATAAGATGCAACAATGACAACCATTCCCACTTCTTTCTCTATGCATCCCTGGTTTAATTGGAGGCTGGGAAGCTCCCTTGGAGAACTAAAACCCTGTCCACAACTAAGGTTGCCACACATTGGCTCATCTGGTTGGAGACAAGCCAAAGGCACAAGGAGATGAAGAACTCAGAAGTGTGCTACAGCCAGCTCCCATCAGCTAGTGAGTGCCTACTGCATGCTTCTCATCCCATCTCTGTTCAGTGACTGCACACTGATAGCCTGAAATTGACCATAGTGTAAGTATTTATCCCAAGAAAAGCAGTAAATGCCATAAATCAGGCTACATCCCCCCCACTTCTCCCCTCTCCCAAGCTAGCTGTTAAATATTTACTAGCATACCACTGGGAGAGCCCCTGAAAGAGAACACATCTAGGAAAGGAGGAGTCTACAGTGACAAGCCACATTCAGTGCCATGTAGGAATGTTACTCAGTATGGCACTCTTACTTGAATGAGTTTCACCCCACCAACCCTAGATGCCACAGTGTGCCCTAGGAGGAGCTCCTCTATGGACCTGTATTAGTCCGTTTTCATGCTACTATAAAGAACTGCCCGAGACTGGGTAATTTTTAAAGAAAAGAGGTTTAATTGACTCACAGTTCCACAGGGCTGGGGACGCCTCAGGAAACTTACAATCATGGCTGAAGGGGAAGCAAACACATCCTTCTTCACATGGCAGCAGGAAGGAGAAGAATGAGAGCCAAGTGAAGGGGGAAGCCCCTTATAAAACCATCGGATCTTGTGAGAACTCACTCACTATCATGAGAACAGCATGGGGGAAATGACCCCCATGATTCAATTTCATCCCACCAGGTCCCTCCCACAACATGTGGGGATTATGGGAACTACAATTCAAGGTGAGATTTGGGTGGAGACACAGCCAAACCATATCAAGGCCTCTCTAACGTTGGGCTAGAAAGATAGGGCATGAGGTCCAGCATGTGTTTTGAGTACACATCTACATCCCAGAAGTCTTTTAAAAATCTCATATTTCCAACCTCACAATAGTACTCTAAGGTAAATATCATAATATTTGTGTCCTGACAAGCAAGGAATTAGTCACATAGGATCAACACTATAGCAAGCAGGGTGAAAAATGATATAAAAACTGGTTCTCTAACTAAACCTGTGGTTGAGGCTGCAAAGTTCCTATACCACTCTTGGTTTTCCATTATATTGGCTTCTGTGATGTTCAAATAAAGTGAATATGGAATTTTCCTCTGTGTCCAAGCTTCCCATGGCTAATTTCTTGGTGACTCAGAACACTTTTGCAAGAGGCAAGCAGTTGTGGTCTATAGCACTGGCACCTACTGAAACAACAGAAACAAAGAAGATCCCAGTGCAGGAGTCGCCTTCTAGTACCTACAAGCATGTTAACACAGAGGGATAGCAGCCATTTCCCTCCTCATTTCATAGACCCAAGACGTTAGCAACATGAGGGGTGATTAGCAGGCCAGTATTCCTCTGGGGTAACACCGTGAAACAATGCAAGTACACAAAGTACCAAGCAGATGTAAAAGAGAAATGATCAAGTGGTAAAGGGTGTATTTGTCAAAAGATTTTCTTTCTAGAACAGCATATGCAAAACTACTGTATTGCATATATTCTTCCTTTTCCGTGTAAGTCATGCATCCCTAAACAACAGGGATACATTCCAAGAAATGCATCCTTAGGTGATTTTGTTGTAGTGCTAACAAAACAGAGTGTACTCACACACACCTAGCCGGCATAGCCTGCTACATTCCTAGGGTATGTGGTATAGCCTATTGCTCCTATGCTACAAACCTGTACAGTATGTTACTGTACTGGATACTGTAGGCGATTCTAACACAATGCTAAGTATGTGTGTGTCTAAACATACAAAAGGTACAGTAAAAATATGGTATTATAATCTCGTGGGACCGCCATCATAGATGAGGTCCATTGTTGACCAAAATATCATCATGTGTCATGTGACTGTAGAAGGAGCACACTCTAAAATAATGATAAATAGTATAGAAAAAGCATAAGCCAGTAACATAGTTATTTATTCACCATCACCACAAACATGTGAGTAATGTGTTGTGCTAGGATGTTAGGACAGCTACAACTTCACTAAGCGATAGGAATTTTTATGCTTCATTATAACCTTGTGGGACCATTGTCATATATGTGGTCCATCATTGACAGAAAGGTCATGACTGTTATTGTGATGTTTTGACATCATACAAACCTTGCTGGCTGGAGAGACGCCTCTGCCCCTCCCAGAGCTAGCCAATTCTTAGAGTTGGCAAAGTACGCTCAGTGGGTTGCTCACCTTTGACATGCAAACTAATCATCTAGAGCCACACTTCTATCTGGTCAGTACATCCCAGAAGGTGACATTCCTCTACCTTAATCGTCACAGGGCCAGGTGTCAGGCAACTAAGGACTATCCTTCTAGCTTAGAGCCCCATGAAATGATTCAAAGTAGCCAATCCTAAACTGTTTGCTCTGCCCAGCCTTGCCTTTCCCGTGGAAACCCCAGTAAAAACTTTAGCCTTGCTTCCTCTTGCTCCTGTCTTCTACCTCTTGGCCAGAACCTGGTGTTCCTTACATGGCTTTGAATGATGTGGCGTGCCTCCTATTTTTAGGACCTGCAAGTATAATAAACTTTGTTTCCAGAGCCTCTCCTGTAGCTGCACCATCACATTAAAGAACACAAAACTACAAAGGAACAAAGCTCTGGGTATATTTAGGATTATGGAACTTGGGCTGTGTATATCTGGCAGGGGAGCCTGTAGGGAGATTCGACTGGATCATGGAAAACCTAGACAACTATGGTGAGGAACAGACCACAGAGGCTTCTGGACAGGGGAGGGGCAGGTGCAGAGCTATGATTCAGATTAGTTTCAGCTATGTTTCAGATTAGCATGGCACTGATCAAGGCTGTAGGTAGGGGAACCAAAGAAGTTATTTCCGTCATCCAGATGAGTCAACCAGAAGGAAGAAAGAGGAGTCAAGGATTAGAAAGACAGTGACATCATCAATATAGTAGGCGAACCACACAATCAGGTGTGGGGACAAAGAGGAAGAGTTTGGTTCTGGAGCTCTAAAAATAAAACTGCTAGTATAGGCTTTAACATATAGGGAGGGATTAAAACATTTTGATTGATTATTGGCAAGTTTGTTAGTCATTACTGAGTCAAAATGGTTGTTTGGACTGGCATTTCTTTAATTATGACCCACTTGAGCATCTTATTATGTATTCATTTATTCATTCAGCAAATGTTTATCGAATTTCTACTAGATGCCAGGTATGAGTCTAACTGTG
This sequence comes from Papio anubis, assembly GCF_008728515.1. Taxonomy (NCBI): domain Eukaryota; kingdom Metazoa; phylum Chordata; class Mammalia; order Primates; family Cercopithecidae; genus Papio; species Papio anubis. The sequence goes on along the minus strand of NC_044986.1, from coordinate 58,620,475 downwards.
AAGGCTATAGCTGTCAGCACCATATTACCTGCCTTCATATACCATGTCTTCTTATGATGATAAATGAACAATAACCAGATAAATAAGAAAATATGTGGTACATCCGATGGTAATATGTGCTATGAAGAAAAGCAAAAAAAGGAAAGGAAATGGGGAATGCCGAGTGTGCAGTGTGAAGTAGGGAAGGCCTCCTGAGAAAGTGACATTGACCCAAAGGCTTCACAGGTCAGCCTGAGAGCCAAAAGAAAATCTGGGGAAGGGACTCTTTAGGCAGAGGGAACAGTAAGCAAACAGGTCCTTGGCTGGACCATATCTGGCCCCCTCTTTTCAAGTAATTATTGAGAATCTGTAATTGTTACTCTGTGAACTGTTTGTTCATATGCACATTTGCTCTTAGCTTGCCTGTCATTTCTTATTGATTAGGAATCCTTCACATGTTAAAGAAGTCAGCCCTTGCCTAGCATATATATTACAAATGTTTTCCTCAGCTTACCATTGTGTTTTTCTTTTGTTTATATTGAGATTATGTATTTTTATATATGTCATATATTTAGTCATAATTGCTATACAGAAGTATTACATTTTAGGTAATAAAATTTATCAACCTTTTCTTCATGGCTTCTAGACTTTGTGTCTTATGTTATCCTCACTCCATGAATGAAGAAAAATGTATTCTTTTTTCCTTCTTTTAGTCTTATGGACTTAAAAATAACATTTAGAATGTTAATACATCTGGAGTTTACTTTGGTGTAATCAACAAAGTCAGTTGACTGTTTGAAAAACAAGGGACTCTTGAAATGAAAAACTTCTAAGACCCAAAAAACTTCTAAGACACACTTTGAGCTTCTAAAGGTGACAGAGCAGGGAGACTGTGTGGAAACTGGCTGCAGAAGACCCTGCTGAAGCCTGCATTCTCGGATGCCACCAGCCACGTTTCCCAAAGTGCTTCTGCGGCACTCTGGCTCCACAAGACGATTACAGGTATCCAGCAAAAACATTTTCCATCTCGAAATAAGTTTCAGAAACCGGGGATAACTGTGTTGTAAATCTAGGACAACTCTTGGACAATTGACATTCTTTAATACATCAATGTCATTGTAAGTCCCCAGCTGTGGCACTGCAGGCCATGGAACATTTGTCTCGTAAAGTATCTTGGCTACCAGTATTCTGTATTTGGAGCAGTAGCTCCCAGACTTTGGTTACATCAGAAATATCTAGAGAGGTTTTATAACACAGACTGTTGAATCCCATTCCTGATCAATGGAATCCAAATCACTGAAGACAGCATGCAAGAATTTTTAAAACTCTCATTGACAGGTGTTTTGTGATCAGTGGTCCAAAATAGCCTCTGTTTAAAAAGTTTCCACTAGAGAACTAGGCCTACAGAAAATTATCAAATGATTATTTTCTCGATTATCCCAAGGATGAGACATAACTCCTATCACTCTAGATGCATAGGAGGGAAGTTCGTTCATTGCATGTAATAGATTCCTGAGAGCATCAAGCTTCAATTCTCTCCTAAAACCCTGGTTGAGAAGAGCTGGACAAGGTACTGGTGCCTGCAAAAAAAAGTGTACTTTCTTGGACCTTACCATCTCTTCATCTCATATCACTTACAAAAAGAACATTAAGTGTTTAATTTGATAGCAAGGGGTGGGGGTAATGGGATAAAAATCAAACTAAGCTTCATTGGACAAGCATACTCACTCATGGGCTTCTCAAATTAATAGAGTTCTCAGAAATTTGGTCTGATCAATCATTTTTTGTTCTCTCTGAAGATAATATTTGCTAAGGTCTGTTATAAAAGCTCATTAATAATACAGTCATCTCTAATAAGATCTAATTTTTTTCTTTATCCTAACCCCGTGCCCTTATCTTGTTTACAATTCTTTCCTTCCATCAGTCTCTCAAAAGAGAGTATAATATACTTCAGACTCCATAAACTTCATTGCATTGTGCAAAACTATGTACATTCAGTTTTGAAAATGAGAATGATTTTAATAATCTGAATAACCTAATATGTAATCATAGTGCCAAATATCATGCTTATTATTATAATTATTTCTCTCTCTAAATCAATTCATTTGTAAGCTCAAAGCATGCATTTTATTATGTCCTAATTGGATTCAGAGAGCTGTGATCTCCTTGTAACCCTAATCCCTATTATAAAATGGAAAAATCATCATTAAATTTGATTTACATGCTCCTTTTGGGTAGTGTCACCTACATTACCCTCATGGCAAGGATTTTCTATTAAAATATCTTTTTGAACTAAGAATTCTAGTCATTTAGAATAGCCAAGATGAGCACATCTTACATCCTAGAGTTAGTATAAAAATTTAACACTTTCCTTCCTGGCTATCAAAACTAATATTCTGGCAAAACTGGAATGATTGAAAGTACTCAAATCATTCCTGGTCACCAGAACTAATATTCTGTCCAAGTCTGAATTGCTGAAATTCCCAAGGTAGATTCTGAAAACAACTAACTCTGTGAAATGCCCTATGAAGTAGGAGTCTTAGAGTCAAGTAAGCTTGAGAAATGCTGAAATTCAAAATGTATCTTAGTATACTAACTCCTTTAGAACTCCTGGAGTTTTTTTTTTTTTTTTTTTTAAGTTTCTATTAAAAACGTTGTATAGACCAGGAATTGTTTTCAAGTATCTTATTTAGTGACATGCTACAGAACACAGTTTGGAAATTGATAAGAAAGACTAACATTTACGGAGTATCTATTATATAAGTTAGTTGCCACAATAAATTCATTTAACATTATAGTAAGTCTCCCCCTAGCTGGTGCCAACACATCGTGTGAAACCATCCACGAAAGAGGCCATAATATTTCCTTCCTCAGACAACTCATTAGGGATATTCCTTAGGAGACCAGAGGTGTGAGTTGAGAACAAGTTGGCAAGACAGCAAAAGTAGGTGCCAAGGGAGTCTGTGCCAGGTACTCACACAACTTAGTTTCATCTTCAAGATCAACTTCATTTCAATCTCATATGCAGTTTTCTTTTCTTGTGATCATGGAATACTCTACAAACACCCAATTGTAAGGTTTGGTGGATGAGATAACACCTAACTCATGATTAGATGGTATGGCATCTTAGATGCTATGGCATTCAGTCTCTACTAGGGCCCAGTAAAGAATTAAGAACTATTTCCAAACTGAAGAAATGATCATTTTCAGAATAGAGCATGGCCGCACTCTAAAGCCCTAGGCATCTGCACTGTTTCTCCTACTGGGGTTTACTCACAGCTCCATTTATACAGCACCTCTAGCTGCCATAGACAAGTTGAGCATCATTGGGTCTACTTGATCATTAGGCCTAAATAGTAGAGTGGTTTTCACAGAAGTCCAGACCAGCTGCAGTGCCTCCTTTAGTCTAGGTCCATTCAAAACTGGCAAATTTACAGGTTATCATCTGGTAAATAAGTCAGACCAGTACACTCAAATGTGGGGTATATTGCCTTTAACAACGAAAGAAGTTCACAAAACATTGTGCCTTCTTAATGATGAGGGTGTAAGGTATAGCAACTTATATTCTCTTTCTTATGAGATATCACATTTCCCAGTTTACCCAACCCTAGAAGTTTCATCAAGATGAACAAGATGACATGCCTTGAATTTTCATGGGGTGTTTCTCCCACCTCTGGCATGCATGCAGCTATCAAGGCATCTAAAACACTAGTTCGTTCCTACTCACATGGCCCACTCAGCATGAGTCATCCATATAATGGACCAACATCCTGCCCTGTAGAATGGTGAGACTCGGTTTCTGTGGACTAGATTATTGCCGAAAACCAGAATACTAACATAACTCTGAACTAAGACAATGAAGAAGACAAGAAAGAAAACAGCAGTAGCTTGCAGATAAAAGCAAACTGCTTCTGATATTTTTTGGCTATTCAGAATACAGGGGTAAAACATTATCCAAATCAATAGCTGAGTATACCAAACAGATGAGTTAATGTTGACCTGAAAGAAATCAATAGCTCTGCAGCTTTCAAGATTTGACGGTGGCACTGATCTTTGCAATTCCCTCAGGGATGTAGTATTAATTATTGTTTACTATTTGGAGAAGAAATCCCAAGGACTTATTGGATATCTCTATCATTAAAGCCTTTACTTCAACAGTGAGCATGCCAGTGTCGGGAGGCTGTCAGTACATAATTCAATCTATGTCAACCATGCTTTCAGAGATTAGCACAGTGTGGTTTTGCAGAGTTCCTGGCTTTATGTGGTATGGACTTGGGTTAACATTTCATTTTATCACCCGACTTCTAAAGCCCCCACCCCCACCCCACCCAACTAATGGAGTATCGAGGATTTATGGTCCTGAGAAATTTGCATCAGCTCAAGGCTGGTGAGAAGTAATCCCTAAAAAGGTTGGATATTTTACTTTATCAACTGTGGATTCACCCTTGTAAATGACCACAGATTCTTTTGGTAAAGGCCGGGTAACAGATTTGTGGTACATAATTGTGCCAGTATTGTACGATCTTTCGTCAAGTTGACTAGACTCTCCTACATTCACAAGACCTGTTCAATTTGTGAACTAGCTCAGTTCAGAAAATTGGTGATGACAATATGATTGTTGATGACTTAGATATCAACAATCAAATCAAAATAGACAAATACATATTTTTCCAATATAAGCAACGAGCTGCCACTATCAGTTGCCAATGTCTTTAAACCCAAGTAGGCCACATTTCTATCTTTCAAAGTCTGTTTTCCAGACTTCTTCTGGTACAAAATGCTTTTTCAGTCAGTATTCAGAAAAAAAAAATCTCTACAAAAATATAAAAAACTACTTGAGTGTGGTGGCAGGTGCCTCTGGTCTCAGCTACTCAGGAGGCTGAGGTGGGAGGATCACTTGAGTCAGGGAGGTGGAGGTTGCAGTGAGCTGGCATGGTGCCACTGCACTGCAGCCTGGGTGACAGAGTGACAATCTGAAGTGGGAGGATCACTTGAGTCAGGGAGGTGGAGGTTGCAGTGAGCTGGCATGGTGCCACTGCACTCCAGCCTGGGTGACAGAGTGACAATCTGTCTCAAAAAAAAAAAAAAAAAAAAAAAGCCAGAGATTTTTTTTTTCAAAGAAAGAAAAACAGAAACCATTCTAGAAGAGATTAGGTGCACACAAAGCAATGGAAGGTCCAGAAGAGAGAAAGTCAACGTAGGTCATCCCTTTATTTTCAAGTTCACTGCCAACTTACAATCAATCAAGTTATTACTTCTGTAGTCCAGGCCAAGAACTCAGAGGCTTCCAGAGACAGAAAGCTTGCTAAGTATTCTATTTACTTTCCTTTATTTATTAACCTCTTTGCAATTATGTGGACCAATTAAAATGTGAAAAAATATGTGAATCATTTCTGAGTTAAGACAGAGAAAATCCTATATGCAATTCTCTTGTCTCTTTCTGTGACATAGCTATCTACAAGAATACAAATTTAAATTTAAGCTTAAGTCTCTGTGTTACAAAGATGGTGCAAGCTCCATCAAACTGAACAACAACAAAAAAATTAAATCACCGGTTCAAAGGAAACAAAATCCCAAATGTTTTTACAAGCATGTTCTAACAAATATTTATTACGAGTTAGTTTCAAATTCGCACAAAATGTTTCAAAAATAGTAAATTCTAGTCTAACTTTGGTATCCAAATAAGACAATGTCAATACAAAAAAAGGAAAATTGCAGACCAATTAATTTCAACCTAAATGCAATAATGTATATAAAAATAACATGTAATGACCAAGTATGACTTATTCAAAGAGCTCAGGTTTATTTAATGTTATAAAATAAGTTAACGTAATCTATTACATTAAGATTTTAAAGGAGAAATATAAAGCAAAATCTCATTTGATAAAGGAGAAAACATCTCTTAAAATTTATACATTTTTGTGATGTGTCTTAGCAAACCAGGAATTGATAGGAACTATAATATCCTAAAAAGTGTACATACCAAAAACCTACAATAATGATCATACTCAATGATAAAACATTAATTAATATATGAGGATATTTCCATGACCTTGGGTAGGAAATAAAACAAAAAAGCACTAAACATAAAGGAAAAGACTATTGATGAACTTGACTACCTTAACATTCCGACCTTTTGTTCATCTAAAAACAGCAATAAATAATATAAGAAAAACCCTACTCCCCACTTTGAGCTATGTATTCATCTTTCGAAATTGCTTGCTGTTGCTACAAATAGCTATAAATCAACTGAACAATGTCACATCAGACACTAAAATCCATGCTCAATAGCTTAACAATGTGCACCCAATCACTAATCAGTGGTATCTCTGTTAACCAATGAGAATTCCTGACAAACGACTTTGTACAAGCCCACCCCGTCCTTTCTTTTTCTTATTATTTTCCTTTAAAAACCTGCTTGTAACAAAAGCCAAATGGAGCTCATATTCAAGGTTACTTGGATCTGAGTCTTCCAGATAACTGTCCTCACTTTGGCTCAAGGAAACTCTTTAAAGTATATATCTTGCCTCAGCCTCTTCCTTTTAGACTGACAAATGTCATTATGTGTAGTTTTTACATATGCAAATGGAAGCTCAGAGAAGTTAAGTAACTTGTCTAAGTTTGCAAACATAGTAAAATTAATCCAACTGTACAGCCTCCAAATCAAAGCCAGTATGTAGTACCATCTTTAAAAGTAACATGGTCTGGAGATTGGCCATGTAACATATGTTACACTATCTTCAGGAGTAGACTGTATCAAAGCAGAATGCGCACATTTACTTTTAGATTTCCTTTCATTAGAAATATTGACCACATTAAGGAAAGCAACCTTGAAGTCAATGTTGATATTGGCAATAAATTTCCAGAGTATATTTACAATGTTCATCAGACATGTATAATATTAGTAAGATTGTTGGCTATTTGCTTAAAGTTCTTTGTTTCTATTGCCTATCTGAGCTTGTGCTAAAAGAGTTCAGAATAAATCATTCCAAAATTATACCACACTGGCATAAGGATCATTTTGAGCTAAAGGCAATTGAGACTCAATAGATGCAGGAATAGCTCTCTACTCTTCTAGGCTTTATCTGCATAAAAGCAAGGTATGGATTGCCCTTTGAGGAAGGTGCCCCTTTTATACTAGGGAGAGAAGAGCTACTATTCTTATTCTTATCGAAGACAGAGCCAATACCAAGATGAATATGCTTAAACAGACTTTAATAAAAATAGCCCTTATCTTCCATTACTTCACCCACGTATTTTCATACTTCCTAATCACTTGAAGCCTGATTTTTTTATTACAAAAAAATTTATTATAAACATCTAATTGACCTTTTCTAGAATCACTTCAAAGTTAATTTCCCTAAAGCTATAACAGAGAGGAGATATCCTTATGCTGTCTCAGGCACCCCTTCTGATTGGTTGTTATACATCACTTCTTTTTTGGAAAACTGTGTCATTTTAAAGATAGAGTATGTGGCACCTAGCTCCAGAAACTCCATTCTGGTTTGGTCATTTCACACAATGGCCTCCCATAAACTTTGTTTAACAACTCCAAACTCTTTTTCTCCATTAGAAGGGTAAATAAGCCCCTGAGTCTAACTTATTCAATTCTAACCAGCCTACTTTTTTGTGAGCCCCAAACCATACAAATATTGACAAAATGTATGTGCTTTTTTCTGTCAAAAAAAGAAATACTGACCAGAGTTGAGACTTTCATTTTGATGTTCAAATATCAATACTATAAGATAGACCACTTAAAATTATACTGATAGTGAATACATTAGATTCTATTTTTTATTCCTTTAGTTGTTTGTACATTTTTGTCATTATTTTTCTACCTTTTCAATTTTTCTACATTTAAATTGTTTATTATGTCCAAAATGAAAATCATAAAACAAGGTAATTCGAGGTCTTAGTTCCATTCCTGTCCCCTCCTTCCTGTTCTCTCACTCCCTTTAGAATTAACTATTTTTATTAGGTTTTAGTTTATCACTTCATTGCTTCCTTTTGTAAATACATACATATTTTCTTTTTCATATATATCCCTTTCCCTTTCACGCAAAAAGTCAGTCTTTTTAAGAAAAGTAAATTTGTTACTTGCTGTCAAGGAGCTTGAAGTTTGAGAAAATTAAGAGACTCGGTCTGTATTCCGTGCCACTCTCTAGGTGATTCCTGGAATGTCATTCTATTAAACATGGTTTAGTTTCTCCAAGTATTAAAACAAAAGACAGGAGATGAAAGATCTCTAAGTTCTGTTCATTTCTAAGGCAAAAATAAAACAACAAAATTTGAGTTGTGGATGTTGAATCACATCTAGCTTGAGTTGGAGAAAGAGATCTGAGGAATATTAGCAAATGTCCCAGTGTTTTTATTTAGATGAGTTGATTTTCATTTCTTCTCATTTTCTATGCCAACCCTTTAGCGGTAAAGCCTGCAGGCATGAACTGTAGTTGAACCAAAGATGGCATTAGCAAATTGATGAGAATGGACATTTTGTTCATTTTTATAGCAGGTTCTATTTACGAAAGACTATTAAATGTTTTATTCACTGGGATCATTACCGGTATTTTAAAAAAAATGACTACTACGGCACAAAGTACTAAAGTAGTCTACTCCAAACACTTCAGACAAGATGCACACTAATAATCAGCATTCGGCTGATGCAGGAGCAAACATTATAATGACGCAAAGGAAGGAGAAACAATCACATGTTTAGTTCAAGTACATTCAAGTCGTTGAGGACCAATGTTGGAAATTTTTAGGAAACAACACAAGTGGTCATTGGTAAACAAAGTAAGTACACTTTCTGAGGTTATTTCTCTTGAAAAGAAATACATATTTTAATATTATTTCCAGTAAGTCTTACGCTAACAAAATAGGTCTATTTGACCTCAAGTAATCTGAAATTCTCTGGGTTATTGAATTACTGAGAAACATGCCTTCAAGGGCTCTTTAATTGGTTTGGAGAAGTACATTAAATTATAGTAATAATGGTTAAGCATCCCAAATCCAAAATACCAAAATCTGCAATACTCAAAAATCTAAAACTTCTTGAGTGCCAACATGACACTCAAATGAAATGTTCACTGGAGTATTTTGGATTTCAAGCTTTCTGATTGGGGATGCCCAACTACTAAGTATAATGCAAATATTCTAAAATGTAAAAAAAAAAAAAAAATGCAAAACACTTCTAGTCTCAAGCATTTCCGAAAAAGGAGGCTCAACCTGTAACTTCATGTTCTACAATTATATATCTCCACCCCAATAAGGTTCAACATAAATAGAAAAAGTTTATTTTGAGCTGCAAAGGATCCATGACTTTTCAAACATCTTTAATCCATCCATTTTTTTTCTCATTTTCTCTCCTCAAGACATTCGAAATAATAGGCTATCCATTCGAGACATCAGACATTTGGTTTTGGGATTCAGTATTAGGAAAACATGGGAACATTTCATATGAAAAGCATTCTTCAGAGAATGAATACCTAGAGAAAGTACTTCTCTTTCTTTTGTTAGGAGGACATTAACTTGGGTACAAATCACTCTTTTACCAAGTTGTTTCTTGCATTTAGCTTTCTTTGCGTTCAGCTTATGCTGAGTTTTAGTTTCATAGTTGTTTTTTTCTGGTAATATTTTATCTGACCAGGTAGAAGCCTAAGACACTTGACCTGTGTAAGGACCTGTGCTGAGGGAGGAATCAAGAGATTTGCACAGCTCAGAGCAGAGGGCAAGCTAAGAAATAGAATGCAAAGGTGAAATCTAAACGAAAAACCAGGGAAATTATGTGATTGAAGTGTCAATCCAAGAATAAAGATAGGAACATCCAGTTCTGAGTAGAAGGGGAATAATTTGTGGCTGACCAATGCTTCCTTCAAGAACACTATAAACACTGAATAAAATACAGATTAACTCTCAAAAACATCAGATAGCTGTTGAACCAAAGAGGACGAGAATGGCTAATTTTCTAAACAGGAAAGAACCTCAGAAAGGTGAGTTGGTACCAGGCAGTCACTTTTCCCTGGGGGCATTTGCAAATTTTAAGAAACTGGCAATTTAAGGTTTTCCTAGACTGCTGTTAGAAATAAATACCAGCAAAGATTTTAGTGGTCTTGAGGGTCTGTAGAGAATTGAAGATGAGGAACCTCAAACACACAATCCCTCAACACTTTTGCCAATTTCAGAAAATGTGAGGGCAGGAGATTGAAAAGTTAAACAGAAAATATATGAAACACAAGGTAGCATGCTCTTCCTGTACTTATGATACTAGAGAAATAAGAGTAAATTTTAAAACTTGCAAGCTAAGCCCAAAACCTGAATATCAGAAGAGTTTTTTAATGTTTGATAATGCTAATGAGATCAAGATTAGATTCTGCCAGGGAGAGAGAGAGCCCAGTGAACATAGCAAGCCTTCAGCTGAAAACCCTAAGAAACAATATCTTAATAGCAGGACCAAATCGGAGGTAGACTGAGTCTTATCAAAACTGAATATCAGCCTCAACTCAGTTCAAACCCTCATTACTTTAAATAATCAGTCTTAATTTCGTTTGCCCAGTAGTGGAAAGGGTGAACACACTGGGGAGAAAGAAAAAGTCATGTGGAGCCTATATAATTCTTATATGCAGTGATCAGCATTTGATTTAAAAAAATTCTAGACATGCTGAAAGTCAGGACTTTGTTACTGAAAACCAAGAGAAAAAAATGCAATAGATGGCCGGGCGCGGTGGCTCAAGCCTGTAATCCCAGCACTTTGGGAGGCCGAGACGGGCGGATCACGAGGTCAGGAGATCGAGACCATCCTGGTTAATATGGTGAAACCTCGTCTCTACTAAAAAGTACAAAAAAACTAGCCGGGCAAGGTGGCGGGCGCCTGTAGTCCCAGCTACTTGGGAGGCTGAGGCAGGAGAATGGCGTGAACCCGGGAGGCGGAGCTTGTAGTGAGCTGAGATCTGGCCACTGCACTCCAGCCGGGCGACAGAGCGAAACTCCGTCTCAAAAAAAAAAAAAAAAAAAAAAAAATGCAATAGAAATAGAGCCACAGGTAACCTAGATATTAGAATTAGCAAAGACTTTTACTGTAATTAATATGTTCAAAAAAATAAGAAAGTACTTTTTAAAATGAGGAATTTCTCAGAGAACTGTAACCTCTAAAAACAAATCAGATGAAAATTTTAGATTTTAAAAATGTAACACCTGAAATTATGAGTTTGCCTGGGACTAGATACACAAGACAGGATTAATGAACCAGAAGAATGGTCAATGGAAAATATTCAAACTGAAGCACAGAGAGAATAAGGATGGAAAATAAGAAAAAGCACAGGAAACATGTGGAACACAGTGAAAAGGCGTAGCATACATATAGTCTCTATCCCAAAAGGATAGAAAAGAATGAAGCAGAAGAAATATTTGAAAATATAGTAGCCACACATTCAAGAAGCAACCATAAGCAACATGAATACAAATAAAATCACACTTAAACACATCATAATAAAACTGCTGAAAACCAAAGGCAAGACAAGGAAGAGAATCTGAGTGTGAAGCAAAAGGTTAGAAACTAGGGAAATGCCATATGCACAGAAAAAAAGAAGATGCATTACCTGGATGATCCACTGGGTAGTACAATTGGCAGAGTATTTCAGAAATGGAGCTGAAAACTTGTAAGGATAAAGCTCCAGATAGATAGCCAGACACAGTGGCTCACATTTGCCGGCACTTTGGGAAGCCAATGTGGGAAAATTGCTAAAGCGTAAGAATTTGAGACCAGTCTGGGCAACATAGTGTCTCTATAAAAATCAAAGCAAAATTAAAAAAAAAAAACAAATTAGTCAGATATGGTGGTATGCCTGTGGTCCTAGCTACATGGGAGGCTGAGGTGGGTGGATCTTGTGAGCCCAGGAGGTGAGCTCTGATTGCACCACTGCATTCCAGCCTGGGTGACAGAGATTCTGTCTCAGAAAAAAAAAAAAAAAAAAAAAAGAGCTAGATAGGATAATTTTGAGCTTCATTTATAGTTCACTTGTGCTAAGAAGCCTAAAAATAATGATTAAAATCCTAAGTAATTTTTGCACTAATTAGAGTCACAAAGCATTTCTTCTTTATTATATCCAATAAACTAATATATATAATTTATTGGCTGAGAAACACTGTAAGTTTTAGGAAGTGTTTGCTTCTCGCTGATAATCCTGAATTTATGAGGACTGCTATCTGTGACTCTCTCAGTCAGGAGCCCAGCCTTTGAAAAACTGAACCAAAGAAAGGAAGATATAGTGAGTGCATCAGAGTCATCTACAGGCATATTTCTGTTTCACGTTGTTTACAAGAATGATTCAGAAGTTTTGATAGAGGATCGTGAAGAGAGGGCCAATATTTGCATATTGGATGGCTCCTCCTCAAATTTCTGGTTAAAAACCTTTGCTTCTCTTAGTGAATGCAAAGGAACCATCTAAAAATCCTATTAAGATGCAGATTCCAATTCAATGGATCTAGGGTGGGACCTGGGATTCCTCATTTCTAACAAACTTCCAAGTGATACTGGATTCTGATGGACTACAGACCACTTTTTAAAATGAGGTTTTAGGTACACCCTAAATCACTTAAATTTGACCACTCTGGCTGACAGTTGTGAATTGCCTTAAGACAGAGAGCGTCAAAAGTTTTCCTAAGAAAACAGAGTGGTGCTCAGTGATTGTACTTTTGAAGTGTTTACTATAATATATTCTGAATGGTAACTACTGTGTTTGCAGAAGATGTTAATGCATGTTCCCTTGGAAGAAACAGTTCCATGGTCAAATAAGTGTAGGGAGCATTTGTATCATTTTTTCTCCTCTAAAAGATTCACAATGCACATTTTCATTGTTGTAATGCTGAACCGTCTACAGTAGGGAAATATGTTTAGCCTGAAAATTCCTTTATTTAACTGGTATGAGTCAGAGGAACTAGCGATCCATGGAACACACTTTGAGAAATATCACCACATCATTGAGCAGTAGTTTACAACTTTGGTGTATATCAGAATTAGTTGGAGAGCTAATAGAAAACATCAGATGCCTTTGTAGTTTTACTAAATTCCAGAGGTAACTGTGATACCCCTCAGGGTTTGAGAAACATTGCTATAGAGTAATCTCAGAGGAGTTTTTGTTACTACTTGAGGATGGAGAGTTGCCTGTTAGCCAAGCTTCTCTCTTTCCAACTTGCTCTGCCAAAGTCCGTGCTATCTCTGGGAGGACCAGCATCAGCTTTGAACTGCCTTCATTTAAGGAAGAGCATTCAGATCAGATGGGGCTCAATGGTAGTTTAATGGGAATAGCATTGAATCTGTAAATTACTTTTGGTAGTATGACCATTTTCATGATACTGATTCTTCCTATCCATGAGCATGGAATGTTTTTCCATTTGTTTCTGTCCTCTCTTATTTCCTTTAGCAGTGGTTTGTAGTTCTCCTTGAAGAGGTCCTTCACATCTCTTGTTAGCTGTATTCCTAGGTATTTTATTCTTTTTCTAGCAATTGTGAATGGGAGTTAATTCATGATTTGGCTCTCTGCTTGCCTGTTGTTGGTGTATTGGAATGCTAACAATTTTTGCACATTGATTTTGTATCCTGAGACTTTGCTGAAGTTGCTTTTTAGCTTAAGAAGCTTTTGGGCTGAGACAATGGGATTTTCTAGATCATGTCAACTGCAAACATAAATAATTTGACTTCCTCTCTCCCTATTTGAATACTGTTTATTTCCTTCTCTTGCCTGATTGCCCTGGCCAGAACTTCCAATATGATGTTGAATAAGAGTGGTAAGAAAGGGCAGCCTTGTCTTGTGCTGATTTTCAAAGGGAATGCTTCCAGCTTTTGCCCATTCAGTATGATATTGGCTGTGGGTTTGTTATATATGGCTCTCCTTATTTTGAGGTATGTTCCTTCAATATCTAGTTTATTTAGAGTTTCTAATATGAAGGGATGTCAAATTTTATTGAAGGCCTTTTCTGCATCTATTGAGATAATCATGTGGTATTTGTCTTTAGTTTTGCCTATGTAATGAATTACATTTATTGCATTTGCATATATTGAGCCAACCTTGCATCCTGGGGAAGAAGCCAATTTGATAGTGATGGATAAACTTTTTGATGTACTGCTGGATTCGGTTTGCCAGTATTTTATTGAGGATTTTTGCATTAATGTTCATCAGGGATATTGGCTTGAAGTTTTCTTTTTTTCTTGTCTTCTGCTAGTTTTGGGGTTTGTTTGGTTTTGGTTCTTGGTGTTAGGTTATCAATTTGAGATCTTTCCAGCTTTTTGATGTGGGCATTTAATGCCATAAATTTACCTCTTGACATTACTTTAGTTGCGTCCCAGAGATTCTGGTACATTGTCTCTTTGTTCTCATTAGTTTTAAAATTCATATGAAACCAAAAAAGAGCCTGAATAGCCAAGACAATCCTAAGCAAAAAGAACAAAGCTGGAGTCACCATGCTACCCAACTTTAAACTGTACTACATGGCTATGGTAATGAAAACAGCATGGTACTGGCACAAAAACAGACACATAAACCAATGGAACAGAATAGAGAACTCAGAAACAAGACTGCTCAGCTACAACAATCGAATCTTCAACAAACCTGACAAAAACAAGCAATGAGGAAAGGAGTCCCTATTTAATAAATAGTGCTGGGAGAACTGGCTAGCCACATGCAGAAAATTGGAACTGGATTCCTTCCTTGCACCTTATACAAAAATTAACTCAAGATGGATTAAAGACTTAAATGTAAAACTGAAAAGAAACCAGGCACATTCCTCCATATATCTCCCAACTTCCTGAGCCCAGCACAAACACAACCCACCATATATCACTCTCAACTTCCTGAGCCCAGCACAAACACATTCCTCCATATCTCTCTCAACTTTAGAAAAACACCACCTGGGAAATCTCCGATAAGGGCACAGCGGGAACCAATAAAAAATGCTAAATGTATAATGTTAACCAATTGTAATGTTGTAACCAAAAGAATTCCCTTGTTCCCCTGTAACTTTACATATCCTGTTTACATCGGGCTATAAAAAGCAAGCACTCGCATTGTTCGGTGCCCTCTTGTAGAATGGAGGGACCAAGTTCGAACTTGCAGTAAAAGATCCTTGCCGCTTGGCTTTGACTCTGGACTCTGGTGGTCTTCTTTGGGGAACAAACGGTCTGGGTATAACAAAACCTAAAACTATAAAAACCCTAGAAGAAAATCTAGGCAATACCATTTAGGACATAGACATAACACAGATTTCATGATGAAAACACCAAAAGCAGTTTTGCAACAAAAGCAAAAATTGACATGTGTGATCTGATTAAACTAAAGAGCTTCTGCACAGCAAAATAAACTATCATCAGAGTGAACAGACAACTTACAACGGGAGAAAATTTTTGCAATCTATCCCTCTGACAAAGGTCTAACATCCAGAGTCCACAAGGAACTTAAACAAATTTACAATTGAAAAAAAAAATCCCACTAAAAAGTGGACAAAGGGCATGAACAGACACTTCTCAAAAGAAGACATTTATGCAACTGACAAACATATGAAAAAAAGTTTAACATCACTGATCATTAGAGAAATGCAAATCAAAACCACAACGATATACCATCTCACACTAGTCAGAATGGCAAGTATTAAAAAGTCCAGAAGCAATAGATGCTGGCAAGGTTGTAGAGAAAATGGAACACTTTTACACTGTTGGTGGGAGTGTAAATTATTTCAACTATTGTGGAAGACAGTGTGATGATTCCTCAAAGACCTAGAAGCAGAAATACTGTTTGACATGAAAATACCACAGACATGGAATAAACCCAAATGCCCATCAGTGATAGACTGGATAAAGAAAATGTGGTACATATATACCATGGAATACTATACAGCCATAAAAAGGAATGAGATCATGTCCTTTACAGGGACATGGATGGAACTGAAAGCCATTATCCTCATCAAACTAATGCAGGAACAGAAAACCAAACACCACATGTTCTCACTTACAAGTTGGAGCTGAATAATACGAACACATAGACATAGGGAGGGGAACTACATACACAGGTGCCTATGGGTTGGGAGGGAGAGCATCAGGAAGAATAGCTAATGGATGCTGGGCATAATACCAAGGTGATGGGTTGATCTGTGCAGCAAACCGCCATGGCACATGTTTACCTATGTAACAAATCCCGTACATGTACCCTGGAACTTAAAATAAAAGTTGAAGGAAAAAAAAAAGAGAGAGATTCCTCTATACATTCTACATACTGCAGGAATTCCTCAAAGTCTTTTCATTGTAATCTCCTAGTCAACAGTAGCTATCCCGTAGCCCTGCTCCAAATCACAGCTCAAGAGAGTTTTCTCTCTAGAACCAATTTATTGGTTCTTTGAACAAGGCTTCGTCAATCAGGATTTTAGTAGCAGTCAGTGAACAAAATCAACAAAGCAGTCCCATGAGGTAAAAGGAAGGGAAAGACAATAAACAGGTAAACCAATAAATAAGATAATTTCAGATAGTAGTCAGTGCTGTTGAGAAAATACATGGTGCCATGGGACAGAGAATGACTAAGTCAGGGATTCTGTTGAGATCCTGTGGTCCTAAATGGCTATAAATGCACTAGGGCCAGTCAGAGTAATGTGGACACCATCACAGAGAGGAAATTGACCCTGAGAGTTCAGATGGGATTGGCCCTGATGCTTCAGAAAACTTCACCAGCTAGCCCCATATATTTTTGGTCATGAGGCAGCCTGTATCTCCTGTACCCACAATTGCATGACTGGCTTATACAGGACCCCAAATAAATATTGGTGAATGGTTGGTTGGTTGGGTGGATGAATATCTAGTTAACTCTAGTGATTCTGACAAGATCCATCTGGTGAGGACTTAAACCAGGACTTGTTTAAGCTATTGAGCCAAACTGATTGTTCAGTTTGATGAACAGCTCCCTCCTATTAGGCATATGCAGTACTCTGTACCTGACCCTGAAGCACAAGAAGGAAATGGGCTGAGTAAGAATACAAAAAAAAAAAAACCTTTTGTGCCACAGAGTCAATGACCACTTCATTACAGCCCAACTGGAATGCACTACAGACCCTTCAAGGGAAATGGTTCCTCACTTCCCCAAGTACTTGAAGCGGGTGTGGTCTATTCATCAGGGTGCTTAGTTGCAGGCAACAGGGATGGATTCTAGCGATCTGTTAGAAAAGAGTTTATTAAAATGGCATTCTTACATCACATTATCTCTGGGGAGGACAGAGAACCAGATGTGGAGGTGCTAGCCAGCCAGAAACAATGCCAAAATTATACCATTGAACTGGTCTACTGAAAACACTAAGATTCTGCTGTCAGAACTGTCATTGCCAATGCCTTAGGCAACTGGATGGAGCTGCTGCCTCCATTCTCTTCCATCACCAGACAGGATTTTAGACACACCCCACCTCTTTAAGTTAATTCCTTTGGACCAAAGCTTGGGGTGGACATATCTGATAGGCAGAGTCTAAGTCGCAGAGTTTCCGGAAAAGCTAGGAAGGTGAGCATGTGGCATTTTCAGCTTCTAAGTAGGAGATGGCCCTACCCCATCAGGGAAGGAATCCCCTGCAGATACAAGAAGGGGGTTTGAATTCCGAACAGCCAAAAAGAAGGGCAGATGTCAACTACAGCTGGAGTAGAGAAAGCAGATCCGAGAAAAGAAGACCAGAGACACTATCTTGACTCTGCTGGGGAATAAAAACATAGGGCACTAAGAAGCAAAGCAAAGCAATTGCATGAAGGTGCAAAATCAATGCATCAATATATGAGTAGAGTGTTCTACAATCTAGTCTTGCCAGTAGCTCTGATATTTTGGTCTCTAGGCATTGGGCTTGTATGTTAATAAGTATTGGTTAATTCATAACTTGAGAGGGGAATTTTATTTACTGGCCCATATATCCCCCAAAAGATGCTGTTGGTATTTGTTTTCTGACACTCTCTTTTCTAAGTCTCCATATTTAGCCAATAGTCTCAAATAAACAAATATATTAAGTACTGACTCTGTGCCAGGTATTATGCTAAAAACTTTATATGGATATCTTATTGAATCTGCACCATAATCCTGAATACAAAGAAAGACAATGAAGCTCTAATAGATTAAGTAAGTTGCTCAAGATAATAAAACTAGTAAGTGGCAGAGCCTGATGTCTGTCTTTAGATATGTTAATACCTATCTGTTTCTATTAGATAGGTTAATATCTTCAAACAGGTTATAGTCAGTTCTTCACCACCATTCAGACCGTTTAATGTAACTTTATGATTTTCTGCTCTAGTTCATTAAACGTTGCCTTTCGTTTTAGTACACAGGGAAGAATCTTGTTTTTCTATGTCAAAGTTCTTGGTTAGAAAGTTATTAGGGGAGAGAGAAGACTTTATGGTTGTTCCCATGTGCTTTCCACATGTCCAAGGCAAGACATCATTCTCTCTATTTTCCAGATGAGGAAACTGGACCCACAGTCAAAGCAGATGTAATTTGTAAAGCAGGATGCCAACACCAGTGCCCTTACAACGGCACCATTGTTGAGGAAGGGCAAATAGATTGTGATTTGTGTGCTGACTAACTGGTATACTCATTTTCTATGGCTGCTGTAACAAATTATCACAAATTTAGTGGCTTAAACAACACATAGTTATTATCTAAAGGATTCTTCCAAAGTTAAAAGTTTGGGTGGGTAGACGTTCTGCCTACTACAGCTGGTTAAGGCTGTGTTAAGAAGGATTATAAGGCTATGTCTGTGTTCATCAGGAAAGATAATCCTGGTCAGTTAGCAACGTCTACCATGGATTCAGAAGGAAATACCATGTATTTTCTATCTTACCATAGATGCAGGTTAAAGAAGGAGAGTATTAAAATACCTACTGATAAGGCTGTAGGACCAACAGGTTCATATGCCTCCTACACAGTAATAGTTCAATACGCTGAGGCAGAAGGGTTTGCAGCAGAAAAAGAGTTTAACGATCACAGGGCACTGAGTCAGGAGATGAGAGGCGACCCTCAAATCCATCTCCCTGATTTTTCCTGGGCTGGCGTTTTTAAGGAGATCAGGGACAATGAGGGTCAAAAGTCAAAAGTTTTCCTAAGAAGGGTAAAGGGGATATGGGAACCGCATTCTTTAGTGAGTCAGCATCTTGTGGGGTCCCTCAGGCAAGCAGGTGTCAGTAGTTTCACTGGCACACAGGACCTGAAGGAATATCTCAGAGGAAAAGCTTAATGTTTTGTAGTGTTTGAGTTGTTATCTATACAGCAGTTCAGGGGAGCTATAGTCTTACAGCGGAGTCTGCATGATTCTGGGACAATAGGCCACAAACCAGTATGGGGAAGCAGGTCAGAGAGCAAGCTGACCTCATGACAAACATTGACTGTGCTGCCAGCTTGGTTTATTTTTGTTTCTCCCCTCCATGCTTCTCTGATTAATTTTATAAAATTTGTAGGAATGGCTTCAATAAGAGGAGTGGCAGCCAGTTTGTGGGCTCCAGCCCTTGCTGGAAGGACCCTTAGAAGCAGAAGCAGAGCGCTCCAACACTCTGCCTGATTCCATACCGTTGTAGTTTTTCTATTCCTAGAGCTGGAGCTACTTGTCCCTCTGGCAAGCTGAGCCCCTGCCCAGGTTCCAGGAATGATGCTGTCTCACTGGATCTCCTGAATCCCTGCACAGCGGCAGGTCCAGCTAGGTGCTAGAGCATCAGGGTAGATACAGTTCTCCACAATGGGATACAACACTACAGGATAGCTGCAGACCTGATGGGCTTACCCTTAAAACAGGGAGACAGACTGGCCAACAAATAGATATACAAGGAAAAATTATGTTACTTCCCAGGGCTCACTTGTCCTATGCTTTCTACCTCCATGACCACACTCAGACTGCCTAAAATGCTCTGTTCTGTTTTGCTAACTCCAATCCTGTTCATTCTGCAAACACTACTTCCTCTTTGATCCTCCCCAGCTGGAAGAAAGTCCATTTTCTCATTGTACTTTTGTTTTTTAGCATATCTGAGGCCACTGATGTTCCCATACTCCACAAATACCTTATTGAGGACCCACTCTATGCTGGGTGCTGCATCTGGCACTCGGGACATACCAGGGATAAAAGGTACAGACTTGGCCCCTTGTTATGGAAACAACAGAACAGTGAGGAAGGCAGATATGCGTCAAGTCATCACACCATTAAATATTATAAAGGGGCACCTGGAATCAGTCCTACAAGGAATAGGCACATGGTATTCTGAGAGTTATGAAGCTGCCTTGGGGAAGTGACAATTGATCTCAAATCTGAAGGCTGAACAGAAATTAACTAGATGAAAAAGAAAGAGAAGGCCATTCCAGGCAGAAGACACAACATGTCAGGGAAGCAGTGCGTGGAGAGAGCACGGTATCGCCAATGCTCTGAAAGGAAGGCAGTGGCTGGAAAGGAGCAAGAGGTCTGGTGCTGGCTGGAGTGGAGAGGCAGGCCAGAGCCAGGGCATGCAGGGCAAATTCAAAGCTTTGATCTTCATCCCAATAACTAACTGTGTGTCCACTCTACTTGCCCTTACTCACTCGAAGCTCCTCCAGGATCGCTTACCCTTTAAGAATCTTGGTTCCCTCTACCAGACCTCTGTGTTTAGGACTACATGAGAAGTGTTAGCTATGATTTCAAGCTACAGGCACACTTAAAGATAAAAATACAGTACATTCCTGAGAATGGGGAAGTGGGGTCTCACCCTTGAACAAAGAATTAGGGCTTGGAAAGAGGAGAGGTTGAGATATAAAACTATCTTTCTGTTTCTCTATGATATACTCAACCAAAGTGAACAACGCCACTTGTCAGTCAGCAAACAACCAATGTGGAATGTCCACAAACATATGCACTAATATCTGACAGACTTCAATCTGAGACTTTGAAACTCCTTGGCAAGTTGGGGTCCTCAGCTCTAAGGGGTGGCAGAGGTCTGGAGCTTGCAGAGTGGCAATGTCTATAACCCCCACAGTGGCTTCCATAGGTGCAATAACTGATCATAACTGTTAAAAACAGAATTGCAGGACACTGAGAACCTTTATGTAATCAACAAATGCATATAGGACCATTTTCTGGACTTTTGTCAATGAGGAGGCAGAACATGGTGAAGGAGCATTGGCTGAGATGTAGAAGGACAATTTCTTTTTCTCACTGAAGCTCTGTCACAGAGGCGTTCCTGGGCCCTGGAAACCCTTTCAAGCCATCATAAGCCCCACTCTTATTGCAAAATGTGATGATGTCACCTGCTTAAGTATATTAATAAGAAAGGCAAAAGCTGAAGAATAATCAAAACTACCTGGAAAATGCCTGAAGAAGGCGTGATGCTGGAGCCTGACGTCACACACACCATCTCTAAGTCCAACATTGCTAATTTATCTTCCAGGGCTAGAAAGAACTGCTGTTGATTTAACTGAACACCAGATGAGGTTCCTGGCTTGCATTCAGGAGTCATGTTGTAACAAAAAATGTACCTTCTCTTTAAACACTAAAATCACATTCAGGGAGGTGAGATGCTTCCGTTCCAAGAAGCACATCATGCTGAGGTAATAGTAACAGATGTACATCTCCCGTTTCCCCAACTGCTGTTTCTCCACCTGCTAAGAGTAGAAACTTGTACCTCCTCAGCCCTACTTGCTTCAAAAGGATTCTGTACGAATAAATATGGGTGCATGTTATCTTTGTGACTTTACAAAGTTTACAAACTTTGCAAAGCCCAAGTCAGTGAAATAAAATCTCCAAAATCAAGTTACCATGTCAACACTAAGTTTTATGTGGCCAACATTTACATTAATATAACATCAGTATATATATAACAATAGAATCCCAAGGCTACAAGTATTTTTGGAAGAACCCAGCCCAATTCCCAACCCAGTGTAGAATCCCAGTCTAACATAAAGGAAAGAGTAGCTCAGAGACAGGGAGCTCACTTTTTAACTAGGTGACCTATTCCATTGTGCTTAGAAATTTTTCATTTAGTGATTTGATATCTCCTTCCTCAGAACTTTCTCTCACAGCTTTCAGTAATATCTTTTGCAGCCACACAAAATATGTATTTTTTTATGTGATAACACCTCAGATACTTAAGGGCAGCAATCGTCTCTCCTCTTCTCACAAGACATTGGTACCAAAGTTCTCACTTACCAACCTAGGCATCTACCTCCACATATGCAACATGTATCAGTGTCCCCATTGCAGGGTGGGAAGGAGAATCTAGCCTGCCTATGTGTGAGGTGCCTCTACTGGAAAAACTCTTTTCCATCCTGGAATAATAGCTGAAAATCCAGAGCAAATTTAACCCAGGGCTACAGTTTGAATACTCCTTTCTTAAATGAAAATTTCAGATGTGTTCTGACCCAGAACATGAACAACAACAACAAAAGGAACACAAAAGATAAAATGTACTTAATTCCACAAAAAGGCATTCAATTTCTAAAGCTCTCCATCATTTAAACATTTGGAAATTGCTCCAGGGCTTGTTTGGGATTGAGCAGGCATGCCACCCCTGGAACTCACTTCTGAAGGATCCAGATTGCGCAGGATCAAGATACTGGGATTTATGTTTTCTAACAAACTGAGATAATCAGGAATGTCACAGCTATTTCTCAAAAACACTATAACCTGGGGAACCCATTAACCCTGACATAAATACAGTTGACTCTTGAGCGATATAGATTTGAACTGAGTGGGTCCAGTTTTATCCTGATTTCTTCTGCCACCAAAGGTAGCAAAACAAACCCTTCCTCCTCCTTTTCCTCCTCAGCCCACCCAATGTGAAGACAATGAGGATGAAGACCTCTACGATGATCCACTTCCACTTAATGAATGTAACTACATCTTCTCTTCCTTATGACTTTCCTACTAACATGTTCTTTTCTCTGGTTTGATTGTAAGAATATGGTAGATAATAAATTTAACATACAAAATATGTGTTAACTATGTTATCAGTATGGCTTCTGGTCAACAGTAGGCTATCAGTAGTTAAGTTTTTGAGCAGTCAAAAGTTACTCATAGATATTAACTTACACAGGAATCGGTGTCCCTAACCCTTGCACTCTTCAAAGGTCAACTATAAGGGCAGACTAAGGTCACCTCCCGAATAACTCTCACAGCTACTAAACAAGTGGAGTCCCCTAAATTTTCCTGATTTCATGGTTCTTAAAAGAACAATGGCTGAGTAATTCCACCAGTCATATACTTCTCTCTGTTATCTATCCTGATCACTCTCTGGGCTTTGCAATGTCTTGCATGTAGAGCATATATAGGCTGGGATATATACTGTGAAATTGGTTTATGAATTGCTAAGAGCCGACAAGTTTAAAAATACAGTGTAGGAAAATTACTCATGGTTGTGGAGGAAGATGGGGAAAAGTGCCAAATGGGCTTTTAATGAAGCTGTCTCAGTGTGAACATATGCAAAAATAACTTTTAGATATAGGCATTATGATGAACAAAAATGATCTAGCTAAGTTTTCAAGAAAACCTATAGGTACACAAGATCCTGGTGATTATATGTATGATGAACAGCTTATTCATGAAGGACCATTTTGTTTCCTGTTAGTGGACCAACATACTTGGCTCCCCCAAAAAACACTCCAGCTAGACAAAACATATCAACACATTAGTCAGAAATATAGCTTTATTATCATAATATTTCATAATCTAAAAACTTCTTTAATTCTGGGAACAGAATATTCCAACTTCTGTACAACTGACTGCCCTGCAGAATACTGGAAAACAGTGTCTAAGCAATTTGAACCTTGCAGATAAGGATCTGTAACCTAGTTTGGGAAAAAGGCAAAAAGCAAGAAAAACAGTTCAAAGGAAGATTTCTTCCCTACAAGACAAATGAAATTAAATCTACTCTCCAGTTTAACCTTGAACATAGTTTCCCAGACACTTTGGTGATTTCTTCAAAAAAGCAACCGCCTTAACTCTAAGGTCAACTGCCCATGTGGACAAAGGAAATATTTAAAAATAAGACACAAACGGGACATGGCACTTAGCTCGGGTCATGGTGTGTTAAGTGGAGTACGCTTCTGAGTAAGCCATCTCCCATGTTTTGACACTAAATTTATGTCTCTAAGGAGGCACAACATACATAACACATTTCTTTATATGGGGGTCAAAATTTACTGGGAACTTAAAAAGATTTTTAATATAATAAATCTCAAAATAATCTGTCTTGTGAAATGTAGAGTAGGATGACATTATGATACTTCCTGAAGATCATGGGGTACCACTGTCAGAGAGAGCTGCCATGCCCTCTAGGTATGCTAGATGAAAATCCAAAATGTCAGTTACTTTAAATAAAACAGAAACAAGTTGTCATTGCACACACAGTACGGGACAAAGAGCATGCAATACAACTAACAAGTCATGTTTTTAGTATGTAAAAGGCTAAAGTGCAATCATGGTATAAGCATCAATAATAAATAACTTTAGAGGGGGAAGTTAATTCTTCAAATCACAAATAATTATAACATTACAATTTTTACAATGTTAGCCTAAAACAGTGATATTCACAACAATGTTTTTCCCCACTTGATAGCTGCTTATATATCACATGAATATCCACCCCCCATAAACCAAAAGTCAAAGTGAAGATTCAAAAATGGACATTTTCATTATGGTGGTTCAAAACGTTTGTATAATGATAAGTTACACTTTTTAATTGACTGGCATTTAAGCAACTGCTTTATTACCTATTTTTAATGCACTGCTAATTTGATGCTTATTGCAATAACAATCATAATTCTGCCAATGTTAATTAGGTTACAGTTTTGATTTTTTAAATAAGAGAATTCAGTTTACATGAACAAACATATATAGTTTAAAAACCACCCACCACAAACACACACTTTCTCCATGAGTATTTAAAAATAAATTATTAATATACTTAACATATATATTTTGCATGTGTTATATATATGTATATATGTATATATTTGTGGACAAAATTATTCCTGTTTTCAGAAGAATGTCAGCACTTGTAAACTCTGCATGAGACCTGATGATATTGCTAAATTTAAGGAAAAAATAACATGGAAATTCATTCTTGAGGAAAATCATACAGCAGGAAATTCTTAACAGCTCTTTGTGGAAACAAAAGCCATTTTAGGGAAGCAAAGAGGGGAAGACAGTGTCAGATTCTGGCTCCTACATGCATTGTTTAGTTCAGAAATTACTTGAGAATGCAACATACAGTGAACACTCCAGATATTTGGTTGAAAGATACCTGAAGCCTTAACAGGGCACAGAAGCAGCAGGAGGCGAAGTGAACCACCCAGTGGAATAGTTAAGCCAGCGAAGAGAAAGTCATGCCCATAGCAGAAAGAGAGAGGGCCAGTGACACTGTCCAGGAAGCAGGTCTTAGGAAAGGGCTTGGCGACACCCGCAGTGCTTCCAGGATGGTCACGATGTACCAAGCGTGCAGTCCACTGTCATTCCAACCACCTAGACACTGAGCCCATGCTGGGTGCTAATCAAAAGAGGGTTTTACTGCATTCCCCACCCAGATCCACAGAAGCAGCTATTAAGATAGAGGCTGGCAGCGTGGTCTGTGGGTGCGGAATACTCAGCCAAACAAGACGGCAGAGGTGTACCAAAATCTGAATAAACATGCATCTAGGCCACCAAAAAACCTCAATCAAACAAACGAACTGAAAGACACTCTGTCGAAATGAGAACTGAAGTCTGACTGAATGAGTCCCTTGAGCAACCCAGAAATTGAAATCTTGATTAACCAGAATACTCGGGGAATGGGAATCCTTATTTTGGAGGCTTTCAAATTAGCTGAGGCGAAGGTTATACACAAACACAAATATTTTCATTTCACTGCTATTAACAACTTTACACTCCCATTCCTTGCCTCGCACTTTGGAGAGCAGTAGGCACAGATGAATTTTCTCCCTAGGCCTGACATTTTGTGTGGCCTTGGGCCTGAAAATTAATGACCACTGCATAGAAGCCCAGATGCCAAGATTACTGGAGACTGGGCCAGTTACTTTAGAAGTTAGAGCTTTAGGATTGATTTAATTTTTTTATTCTTTCTGTAACTTGCAAGCTTCTAAAAGGCGGTTATAATAAAATTCTGGTTCACTAAGATTCCCATTTGCTAATCTCTGGTTAATCGAGGTGCTTGCCTGTGTTATGCCCTTGGCTTTTCTGATGTGTCTTACCATGGAATGTTTCCAGAAGGACATTACTGTTGGCCCCTGGAATAACGTTCCCCAAAGCCTAGCGATGATTGGTCCAGCACCACCCACCCTTTTAGATGATGTTCACAATGGCTGTTGGCTTTTTTTTAGCCATTTTGGGCCTGATGTTGCCTTTGCGGCCAAACCCCAGGAGCTCCCCTTTCTTCTGAGGTCTGCAGAGGTCTCTTGAGGACTCGGCCTGTTCGTGAATGGCCTTGGCAGGTTGCATGCTGGCTCTGTCATCCTTGGCCTTTTTCAGGCAGTTCCTTCCCTTTGGGTGGAAATGGGCCTTGAGATCAGGATGGTTACACACCGAATGCGGGTGCCCTCGGCTTCTACAGAGGGTTGGGGGGAGTGGAGAAGAGATGAGCAGAAAGAAAGATTTCTTTAAAACCTTAAAAGAATAACTACTCATGGCACAATCTCTCCTACATGCTACAGTGGTAATAATGCTACCACAAAGACAAATCATAATATGGGTATTTTTCTTCCAAAAATTCCTGTGGTCTCCATGAAATGATCACATGGTACTAAATTCCCAGGGACATATTACTAGTCCTATTTACAGTGATAAGACTGAGGTACACAAAATGTTAATTACTACCCAGAATAATACAGACAGTTGGTCTATGGAGAAGATGGGACCAGAACTCATGTCTCTTGAGTCGTTAAGTGACGACTAGCAGACTCAGACAAATTCACTGCATAGACGTTGGAAAGCATATAACTCCCAGTATGAATTTACATAAACAATGTAGTACATGAACTACATTAACAGTATATAGAGTTATTACGGCCACACTATACCTCAATGAGTGAAAGTTATACAATATAATACTCTAAAAATACTCCTCCGGTACAATCATAGTGGCACATACTAATAGACTAGTAGGATATCGAAAGGTCACATCAACTTTTCACAAAGTTAGGTACACATGCAGGTCAGTTTTCACTTAAGCCTCTCAAATCCATTTATAATATAGATATCATATAAAATAGATATGATCTCATACAAAATGCAACAGGAAAACATACAATACAAACATTATCAAATGGCCCAAGTATAAAAAGACATACATACAGGCATTTGGGTTTCCTATTTGAGGAGATGTCTGTAAGCTGAAGGAAGACAAATAAGAAAAAATGTTACTGCATTTGAGGGCTGGATTTGGTTTTTAAAATATTTCTTTTATTTTCTAAAACTTGCATTCCCATTAAGGGAGTCGGTAAGTGTTACTGGTAGCATGACCTGCAGCACCATCCATCGCACTGGTGAACAAGAACATCTCATCTCATCTTTGCTTGCTTACTCCAGGAGCCTCTGTGGGCACTTGTTCTGAGATTTCTGAGAAGTCTATGTCAACAGATCTCAAAAATCTCAAACACTCAAAAGAGCCTCCCGGCAGAGCAACATCTGAAGAAATATGTTTTCAAATACTAGAATGTCTTTGCATCCTCATAGCTTAGCTCCCAACTTGTAAGTGAGAACATAAGATACTTGGTTTTCCATTCCTGAGTTACTTCACTTAGAATAATGGCCTCTTGCTGCAAAGACCATTATTTCATTCCATTTTATGGCTGAGTAGTATTCCACAGTTTATATATACCACATTTTCTTTATCCACTCATTGGTTGATGGGCACTTAGGTTGATTTCATATTTTTGCAGTTGCAAATTGTGCTGCTATAAACATGTGTGTGCATGTGTCTTTCTCATATAATTTACTTCTTTTCCTTTGGGTAGATACCCAGTAGTGGGACTGCTGGATCGAACAGTAGTTCTACTTTTAGTTCTTTAAGGAGTGGGGTGACAGATAAAAGACAACATATGGGTATAATGTACACTGCTCACGTGATGGGTGCACCAAAATCTCAGAAATCACCACTAAAGAATTTATTCATGTAACCAAAAACCACCTATTCCCCCAAAACTATTGAAATAAAATAAATACATAAAATTTGAAAACCTGAAATGATCTGCCATGATTTCTTGATTGATGCAGGCTGTATTTGCAGCTAATCTATAGCTGTGGCCAGTCACAATGTATCAACTAAGGAGAACATTGACATAAAAGGTTTCTTGCCTATAATACATCATTTCTAAAATGAGAGAATATGAAGAACAACCCCACAGTTGTCCCTGAGGCTGTCTCTCATGGAGATGATTTCCCACTCCTAATAACTCATGCAATAAAATATCTGCATGCACTTTTGTGGCTGGGCTTGGAATATTATCATTTGCAGAATAAATTGGTAATTATCATTTTGTGATAGAGATGTCACCATCCAGTGTATAGGCAGTGTATTTCCATTCTTCTGTTCCTGATCTTCCTCATGTAGCTTTCACTAGAATAAGTGGTGTCACATTAGCAGGCAGACCAACACAAGAAGAGAAACGACAAATAAAATATGGAGAAAAGGCCACCTTGGTATTGGGCCAGTGTGGCCAAGACATGTGTCCCTGCTGTACTAAAATAATCTGAAAACCCAAGCTCAGCCTAACAGGATCATCGCTTGCATTCTTCTGACTGCAGCAAGCCACAAAGGAGGTTCCTTAAAAAAGAAAAAAAAAAAAGAGGCTCATGTCATGAAGAGACAAGATAAGATTCTTGTGTTCTGTCTTTTGACACAATCAGAACTCAGCAATATTTGACCCTGTTCATGCAGGCTGGGTTTGGCTTGAGATTAGTAAATTGTAACAGAAAAAGGCACCATTCTCACATGAGGTCCCAAAGATTATGCAACATACAAAGAAGGTGGGACAGATGGCTCTGGAAAGCGCCAGGCTGGTAGCTTCTGGGGACCCGAAGGCACTGGCATCAACTTTCTCTACCCCACCATCACCAAAAAGTATTTCTCAGCTGGGCTCCTTCAGTGAACTTCAGTCAATGTGTAAACTGTAAAAATAAACAGGGTGTTTCTTCCTTTAAATCTTTCCTCCTTATTTTTTTTTTTAATTATTGGAGAGTAACAAAATATGTTCACTTTACTGTTTGTATGTATGTAAGTGGTAGCTGAATGATTTGTTACATACGTTTGTATATATACTGCTCTTTGGAATTTTATGCAAACTTGAGAGACAGAGAGAGAGAGAGAGAACAAATACATGTGTATGTATGCTTCTTTCCCTGAGAAAAAGGCTAACAGTGTTATCACATGTTCAAAGTGATCTCTGACTTCAAAAATGTTTTTAGAACTCCAACCTTAGTGACTATGAATGTCACTAATGGGCCCTCCTGGGACCTCAAGAAATGAAAGGACTTTACTGTGTCTTACCGAGAGGGAAATGCATGATAAAGATGAGTAAAGATAGGTCATGAAGCTCACACATATAAAGGTACTATAAATTGTGCATGTGTAAATGTCACATACCAGATCAAATACTGACCACATAACAGGCAGAATTAACCCTCATAACAGCCCTTAGGAGGTAAGTACCATCATTCCAATTTTACAGATATGGACGCTAAGGCAGCAGAGTTAAGTAACTGACTTGAAGCCTCAGTGCTTTACCAGTGTTCAGGCTGGCCTTCAAATCCAAGTTAGCAGACTCTAAGTCTGAGCAAGCCTTCACTCTGTACTGTCTTCTTAAAAACTATGTGTTCATGTACCTAAATATAAGAACAAAGTAGTATGTACACAATAAATTAAGTGGAATAAATGGCTGGACTAGAATTCCTCCAAAGATCCTATAAACGATGAGGTTTGGGGTGGAGGCTGGGGTTTATCATCACAGCCACCACAGAATTTCCTCTGCTCCCCCCGTGAACACAAGAGGCTACTGTTCCTCCTGGCCCTTTTGGCCTCAGGCAGATGGAAAACCTTTTCTCACTTAGCCCATCTACCTACTTCCATTTTCTCCTAGTACAACATTTTTGTTTTCTTTTTGATTAGGGAGAGGAGGATGTTAAGATGAAGATCAAAAGAGCCTTTGATCAAGGTCCCAGGTTGGAAAAACACAAATAGCCTTGTACTAAAAGCCAACCTAAGTACAGGTTTGACTAAATCTTATCCAAAATGCTTGGGACTAGAGGTGCTTTAGATTTAGAATTTCAGAATATTTGCATTCTACTTACCGGTTCAGCAACCCTAATGCAGAAATATGAGAACCGAAATGCTCCAACGAGCATTTCCTTTGAGCATGACCCTGGAGAGCACTCAAAATGTTTTGGATTTTGGAGCATTTAGAATGTCAGATTTGGCCGGGTGCAGTGGCTCATGCCTGCAATCCCAGTACTTAGGGAGGCTGAGGTGGGCAGATCACCTGAGGTCAGGAGTTCGAACCAGCCTGGCCAACATGGTGAAACCCCCCCGTCTCTACTAAAAAGACAAAAAAAAAAAAAAAAAAAATTAGCTGGGCATGGTGGCAGGCACCTGTAATCCCAGCCACTCAGGAGGCTGAGGCAGGAGAATCACTTGAAGCGGGGAGGCAGAGGTTGCAGTGAACTGTGATCACGGCATTGCACTCCGGCCTGTGCAACAAGAGCAAAATTCCGCCTCAAAGAAAAAAAAAAAAAAAAAAGGTCAGATTTTTGGAATAGGGATGTTCAGCCTGTAATATACATTCACCTATACAATAAGAAACCATGTCTTTGATATCATCAAACTGCCAAATCTGTGCCCAGGATATCATCAAAGTGCCAAATCTGCCCAGGATATCTGTGGCTATAGAGACAAAGAATAACTCAGATGCTTTTAACAAAGAAAGTTTTGAATAATATCTTTGGCCCAGCTTAGTGAAGGTACAGAGAGCCCAGAAACCCAGGCTTCTGAAGCCTCAGCCGTACCAAGGACAGCTTCTCACCCCAGTGCACCACAGAACAAGCAGAAGATTCTGACTCTACTCCCCACTCTCCCCTTCTTGCTTGCACACCTGAGTTTCCTCCTTTAGAACAATGAGAAATACCATCCCCAGCCCAGATCTCACTCTCTCCACTAAGGCTGCACTACAAAAACAGCGTAGATCCTCATTTCCCTTCTTACACCACCTTAGTTCCCTCCCTCTCTTCTCTTCCCTCTTTTTCTCATTACCACCTCTAGAGAGCAGTGAAATTCCTAGATTAGTATGTAAGTTTCTTCTTTCTAAGGTGACTTACAGCATTAAGAATCTTCTTTGCTATGGAAAAATTTCCTTTCCCTCACATTTAGTGCCTTTGCTGAAATAATGTTTTGGCATCTGTATCTTTCCTTCAATTCCCTTGAGCATTTATGTTCTTGTTCACCTGGCTGATTTCTAAAAATATAATATGCTTACTCAGATATTGTATCTTTATGCTCTGAAAAATGGTGTCGAATTAGACACAAAGTGACCTACTATCCCATCTGTCAAAATCACTCACACAACTGTTCAAATGGAAGGTCATGAAACAGCTTGGATAATCTTATTTTAAGTGTTGCATTTATGTCCTGCAGGTTGCTAAATCAGGACTAGCAGTAATTCATTTAACACATATTTGCTGGGGTGCAGAACTTACTGGTACTGAGGAAACTGCTGTCAGTGAGGAGGGGGACACAATTACCAAATAAATAAATGAATATAATTTTACATAGTGCTAACTACCTCAGGCTGAATATCCCTAACCCAAACACCCAAAACCCAAAAGCTCCAAAATGTGAAACTCTTTGAGAGCCAACATGACCCTCCAAGGAAATACTCACACTGGAGCATTTTGAATTTCTGATTTTGGATTAGGAATGCTGAACCAGTAAGCTGCATGCAAGTATTTCAAACTCTAAAAAAATCTAAAATCTGAAACATTTCTGGTCCCAAGCATTTCAGATAAGGTATATTCAACCTGTATGACAATGAAACAGACTGTTATAAGAAAAAATGGTCTACAGGGTGTGCACACTGTCTCCTAATGTGGCTGACTATGGTTCAAAGCAGAGTTTAGAGTACTATACAAGGAAACAAGGGGAAACCATATCTGCCTAATCCTTTCAGAAATCACATACCTCATTCTTAGTCTTCCTTGGGCAACGTATCCTCCTTCCAACCCTCACACAGTTCCCTCACCACAGCCTGACCATGCCCCACTCATACACAGCTCTCATCTCTAAATTTCTTGCTATATTCTAACTGCACTGTATTTTATTTGAATTAGTCCATTTTTCCTTCGGTACAGCAAGTCCGTGAAGGTAGATCATATCATATTTGGAATACAGAAGGTACAAACATAAATATTTATTAATTTCCCATTTGTGTATGTATATATGTATGCGTACATTTTTGTGCATGTACTTATGTGTGTATATGCATGCATGTACATGTATAGGTACATTTGTTTGTGGTGCACACATATACACAGTCATGTACTACAAAACTATGTTTTAGTCAATGACAGACTGCATATATGAGGGTGGTCCCATAATATTATAATAAAGCTGGAAAATTCCTATCACCAAGTGACACCACAGCTGTTATAAGGTCGTAGCACAATGAATTACTTGTTTGTGGTGATGCTGGTGTAAACAAATCTACTGTGCTGCCAGTCACATAGAAGCATAGCATATACAATTATGTACAGAGCATAATACTTGATAATGACAATAAATGACTATGCTACTGGTTTGTGTATTGACTACACTATACTTTTTATCTTTCTATTTTAGAGTGTAGCTGTTCTACAAAAATAAAATGTTATCTGTAAAACAGCCTCAGGCAGGTCCTTCAGGAAGTATTCCAAAAGAAGGCGTTGTGACCATAGGAGATGACAGCTCAGTACACGTTACAGCCTCTGAAGACCTTCCAGTGGGACAAGATGTGAACAGGAATATTGATAATCCTGGCTCTGTGTGCATTTGTGTCCTAGATTTTAACTAAAAAAAAAAAAAAAAAGCTTAAAAGAAAAATTTTAAAATGTAAAAACAGAAAAAAAACTTATTGAATAAGGACATAAAGAAAATATTATTGTACTTCTCTGGTATAAAAATAAGCACATAGGGCCGGGCACGGTGGCTCACGCCTGTAATTCCAGCACTTTGGGAGGCCGAGGTGGGCGGATCACCTGAGGTCAGAAGTTCAAGACCAGCCTGGTCAACATGGTGAAACTCCATCTCTACTAAAAATATAAAAAATTAGCTGGGCATGGTGGCGGGCACCTATAATCCCAGCTACTCAGGAGGCTGAGGCAGGAGAATCGCTTGAACCCAAAAGGTGGAGGTTGCAATGAGCCGAGATCACGCCACTGCACTGTAGCCTGACAACAGAGCAAGACTCTGTCTAAAAAATAATTAAGAAAAAGCACATAGACCAATGGAACAGAATAGACCAGAATAGAGAACACAGAAATAAAGCCAAATACTTACAGCCAACAAGGCAAACAGAAATATAAAGTGGGGAAAGGCCACCCTTTTCAACAAATGGTACTGGCATAATTGGCAAACCACATGTAGAAGAATGAAACTGGATCTTCACCTCTCACCTTATACAAAAATCAACTCAAGATGGATCAAGGTCTTAAATCTAAGACCTGAAACCATAAAAATTCTAGAAGACAACATCAGAAAAGCCCTTCTAAACAATGGCTTAGGCAAAGACTTCATGACCAAGAACCCAAAAGCAAATGCAACAAAAACAAAGATAAATAGATAAGACTTAAACTGAAAAGCTTCTGCACAGCAAAAGAAACAATTAGCAGAGTATACAGACAACCCACAGAGTGTGAGAAAATCTTCGCAATCTATGCATCTGATAAAGGACTAATATCCAGAATCTACAAGGAACTCAAACAAATTATCAAGAAAAAAAAACCCCATCAGAAGTAGACTAAGGACATGAATAGACAATTCTCAAAAGAAGATATACAAACGGCCAACAAACATATGAAGAAATGCTCAACATTACTAATGATCAGGGAAATGCAAATCAAAACCACAAAGTGATACCACCTTACTCCTGCAAGAATGGCCATAACAAAAAAAAGTTTAAAAATAGATGTTGGCAGAGATACAGTAGAAAGGGAACACTTTTATACTGCTGGTGGGAATGTAAACTAGTACAACCACTATGGAAAACAGTGTGGAGATTTCTTAAAGAACTAAAGTAGAACTACCATTTGATCCAGAATCCTACTACTGGGTATCTACCCAGAGGAAAAGAAGTCATTATATGAAAAAGATAATTGCATATACATTTATAGCAGGACAATTTGCAAATGAAAAAATATTGAACCAGCCCAAATGCCCATGCCTATTAATCAACTAGTGGATAAAGAAATTGTGGTTTATATGTACTGTGGACTACCACTCAGCCACAAAAAGGAAAGAAATAATGACATTCTCAGCAACCTGGATGGAATTGGAGACCATTATTCTAAGTGAAGTAACTCAGGAATGGAAAACCAAACATCGTATGTTCTCACTCATAAGTAGGAGCTAAGCTATGAGAATGCAAAGGCATAAGAATGATACAATGGACTTTGAGGACTTGGGGAAGGGGTGGAGGAGGAAAGGGTGGGAGGGGTGTGAGAGATAAAAGACTACAAATTGGGTACAGTGTACACTGCTCGGGTGATGGGTGCACCAAAATCTCAGTAATCACCACTAAATAATTTATTCATGTAACCATACACCACCTGTCCCCCCAAAACCAATAGAAATCAAAAATTAAAAAATAAAAAAAATTTTAAAAAGAAAATATTGTTGTACTTCTATATCATGTTTGTGTTTTAAGCTGTTATTACAAAAGAGTCAAAAAATTAAAAAACAATTTAAAAGTCTATAAGGTAAAAATTTTATAGTAAGCTAAGGTTAATTTATTATTGAGAGAAAAGTTTTAAACAAATTTAGTGTAGCCTAAGTGTACAGTGTTCATAAAGTCTACAGTAGTGTACAGTAATGTCCTAGGCATTCACATTCACTCACCAGACACTCACTGTCTCACCCAGAGCAAATTCCAATCCTGCAAGCTCCATTCATGGTAAACGCCCTATACAGCTATACCATTTCTTACTTTTTATAATATCATATTTTTACTGCGCCTTCTCTTCTTCTCTGTTTAGATACATAAATACTTATCATTGTGTTCCAATCACCTACAGTATTCAATACAGTAACATGCTGTGTAGGTTTATAACCTGGGAGTAATAGGCCAAACCATATAGCCTAGGCACGCAGTAGGTTATACCATGCAGGTTTGTGTAAATATACTCTATGATGTTCACACAATGACAAAATTGCCCAACCACACATTTTTTAGAACGTGTCACATTGTCAAGCGACACAACTGGATATAATCTTGCATGTACATATCTAACTAGAAGAGCCAAAATGCTACCCAACTTTTGATTACATTATTTGGCTTGATGAGAAATAATGACTGGCTATGTCTCTTTAAAAAATGTTCAACTTTCAAGCTAAAAAAATAAACTAAGCAAAAGAGGTGAGCAAAAACAATTTTAAAAGAGAGAATGAATGGGCTTCCTTTCTTCCTCCTTGCCCTCCATTGTTTCCTCTCTTTGAGATTCCTCTTGACTGAGTATCGGAAGATTTCATACATTTCTTAGCTCTGGATGACTTATAATTCTAAATATGAAAGTGTCAATGCTAACATTTTAATTTTAGAATTCCTAACCATCAAAGTCAGGTGATGCTCAGATAAGTTAAGAGGCCAAAACAACTTGGAAAGCACTGAATCCAACCCCTTCATTTTACAGAACTACAGGCCCACGAAGACCAACTATCTTGCCCAGTCAGAAGCAGGGTAAGAATCAACCAGAAGCCAGGTATTTTTAGGCCTTTTCACCTCACATCTGGGTACTATAACCTCATGCCCCAACCCTCTCTTGAGAGGGCAGGATGAAAGAAGATGGCAGAAAGAAGCTCAGATAGTCCCTCCAGCCACAGCTAATCAAGGCTGGACACTCTCATGGTTTCCCAAGGAGGCGACGGAGAGGGATCAAGGTGTGACGTGACTTCCCCCTTAGAAGCGTTTCACGTAGAAGACCACAGACATCCACCCAGAAAATAATAAATATGATACATGGATGAGACTGCTTTGAATATAGTGCCTCAAACCTCACAAATGTAACACACTTCCTTCCAGTCTCTTTTTGTTCTGGAAAGTTCTGGGGCTTATATCACTGAGCTGCGCTAAGGCCAAGTGTATATGATTACAGCAAGCACCATGTAGGATTTATTCATTTCTTTCCGTCCTTCCTCTCTGCTGTTCCTTCTTTTATCCACCTGCCTTTCATCTCATTCCTTCTTCTGGACAATGAGTTTTATTATTTAATCATGTTGCCTTTTCACCCTGGCTTCCAGAAAGCTCTAAGTAAACTTTTTAATCAACCAGTAGCAACCTTGCTAATCTTTTGATTAGCATAAATGTTGTTGCCTATTTTTCTTTTCCTTATAATAGAGCCCATTTGCTGCGGGGGTGGAA
The DNA here is from genome assembly GCF_008728515.1 of Papio anubis. Classification (NCBI taxonomy): domain Eukaryota; kingdom Metazoa; phylum Chordata; class Mammalia; order Primates; family Cercopithecidae; genus Papio; species Papio anubis. The sequence goes on along the minus strand of NC_044986.1, from coordinate 58,583,900 downwards.
GCAGTAAGAAAAAAAATCATTTAAAAATCTTCTAGGAAGGAAGGAAGCATAAATAAAGTTCAATAAGTAATGGAAATGTTATAAATAAACTGCTTTGGGGCATCCAAAAATCTTTCCTTGGCTTTGTTGTAGGGAACTGTAGAGAGGGCAGATATGACCACCTGCCCCCGCTAGAGTATGGTTATTTGTACCTCCCTCTGCCCTCCAACGAGACCAAGGGAATCCTGATCAAGCCACTTATGAGAACCAGGATCTTTATCCACATCCAGGGATCTCATCTGGGCTCTAGGCATTTCTTAAACTCCTGAAACTATATGCAAAACTGTATGCAGAAATCTAACCTAGAACTATCACCTGTGAATCTTTCAGTCTTTTTGAAAATCTATATGAAGAATTTTAACCTGTAGAGACTGTTGAACAGTGTTTGCCTCCCTATTAAGAAAAAAAAAATGTGTATGTGGTTTGATTTTACTTTACTGAATTCATAAGATTCTCTTGAAGAGCTCCAAAACATGATAATAACTTCTGAGCTACTTGAACATCAAAATTGAAATGAATGATTTCTTTGGATACTTCATCTATTTTACAAATTTAAAAATATATATATATTTCTACCAACTCAGCATGGTGTGGAGTGGGAGGGTGAAGAGGGACTGGAAACGGCACATGCAGCATTTACCTTATTTCCAGGCGTCCTGGACTCCCAGGTAACATTTCCACAATATAGGCATGGCCCAGGCAATACTCTCAAATGATGTGTAGAGAGTCCCTGCAAGTCACCCAGCTCCCTTTTCTCTGTCCTCAGCCCATTCTCACCAAGCACAGGGACCTTACACTTGGTGGCCGGTCCAGGGTGACTCACCACGTGCCCGCTGAGGTCACGGCCAAAGCCAGAGGCCTGCTGGCTCTGATAGTACTCGAGCTGCTTCTCTGCCAGTTCTACCCGCTGTAACAGATTCTCAATAAAGTCCTGGAGCCGGGCTTTCCCTTGAACCTCCTTCTCAGCTGCCGCTTCCAGGAAATGGTTGAATGTGACAACTTCTCTGTAAGGCAAAAATGTCAGAACACAAAATGGAAATATGAGGCAAGGAATTCACTCATTCAACACATATTTATTGAGTGCCTACTATTTGTCAGTTACCACCCTAGGCAGTAGTACTCCATGGCAATGACGAAAGAGGTAATCACCTCTTGGTGATTACATTTAGAGACTGTATTTTAGTAGAAGAAGATAGTCACTATAAAACATACAAATAAATATATGTCAGATGGTCATAAGTGCTAAGAAAATTGAAACTGGGTGCAAGGGGACAGTGACAGAGGAAGGAAAGGAGTGAATAATATTTTAAAAAGCAAAGTTAGAAACGACCTTTTGAATGGGGTGACATTTGAACGGAGACCTGAGGAAGAAGCCAGGCAGGTGTTTAGGAAGAGCAAATCAGGGACATGCAGATGGGTATGAGGTACAGTAAGGGGTTATATGGAGGAGGGAGCCAGGTAGGGCCTCACAGGTCACTGTGAGACTTTCGGTTTTATTACAAATGAGATAGGAAACCATTGGATGCATTGTTTTTAAGACAAGCTCTGACTTGGATTTTTAAAGGCGATTGAGAGAGAAAACTCTACAGAGAGAGAAAGTATAGGAGCAAGAGACCAAGCTAAGCACCAAAACAGCACAGCAAATGAGTCATCTTGTCCAAAAGTACATTTTTCAGCTAAGAACAAAACAGCCCATACAGCTACCATGAGGTCAACCCAAAGACCACCAGGAAAACTATTCTAATGCTGACATAAGAGAAGCAATGCATGGGTTGCCCTCCCGTAAGAAGCTGAGCAAAATACTTCAACTACATAATTCACAAATAGATTACAAATCCAGAAAAATTCTAATAACTTTCTTACCATCTTATATTTTGCTTTCTTTTTTTTTTTTTTTTTTTTTCTGTTGAGACGGAGTCTCGCTCTGCCGCCCAGGCTGGAGTGCAGTGGCCGGATCTCAGCTCACTGCAAGCTCCGCCTCCCGGGTTCACGCCATTCTCCTGCCTCAGCCCCCTGATAGCTGGGACTACAGGCGCCCGCCACCGCGCCCGGCTAGTTTTTTGTATTTTTTAGTAGAGATGGGGTTTCACCGTGTTAGCCAGGATGGTCTCGATCTCCTGACCTCGTGATCCGCCCGTCTCGGCCTCCCAAAGTGCTGGGATTACAGGCTTGAGCCACCGCGCCCGGCCTTTGCTTTCATTTTTAATGGAAATATGAAAATAGTATTTTTTTCTGATTTATAAATAAGCTCTTTATTTAAAAAATTCAAATAACCCATTAGAAATATAAAAAAGGAAAGATCACCTGAAACTCCATTATCGTGAGACCACCACCATTATCTTGTTAGCCATCCTCATGAGTATCACACTCATCCCCAAACACACCCACCCAAGCACACATACACACATTCACAGTTTTCCTTCTTTTCCTACCTTGCCCTCAACTCTCAATTCCCCTCTCTCCACACCCTCTTTCCCAGGCCGAGGACCCAGTAATCACCACTATGAATAGGTGTATATTGCCAGAGTTCTCTCCACCATATTGTCTTCACTTAATAAGAAGCCATGAATATCCTTTTAGTCATCACCCTTGTATGTTCTGCCAGTCCCCCTGGAGCTAATGAGTTCCATAATTTTACTATCTGTTGGGTAGTCTTTCCTTTAGGCGTCTCCAAAATCTCTCTCAATCTTCAAGGAACGTCCTCTCATTGTTTTTGCCATGTTTAACTTACCCAAGATTCTAAAGACTCTACTTTCTGTCCTTTCAGCTCTTTCAATTTTGATTCGTGAATGCTAATTTTTGTTTATCTAACCTCATTCAGTTGTTCTAGACAGTCAATTAAATTCATTGGCTTCTCTGCATCTTCTCAACCTCCACTTGATCTTTATTTTCCACTGAGCTCTATAATTCTCTTGAGAGTAGAACTTCAGGGAAGTCTGGTTCAGGAAGTCAGAGTTTTACATAAGATCTTTGCAAAACAGCTGGCAGTGACTTCCAGCTCTTTTCTTCTGTACTACCAGTCAGTGTGCCACTTTTACAATTAGTCATGATTTTTCTCTCACAAATATATTACGCCACACTTGGCCATACTGAAACTTATTCTGACACTTCCTATAGAATCACACATCTCTATGAAACTTTGGGAATTACATATTTATAAAAACAGATAACAGGTTGGCTCTAATAATGATTCACTCAAAGAAATGCTAGTGATACCAGTCCCCGTTTTTTCTAGTTTCCTATCCAGGATCAAACATAAACCCTAACTCCATAATAATTTCATCATCTTTCAGTAGCTAAGAAATATCCACACAGAAGAAATAAGAGTCCCTCTGGAAAAGAATTTTTTCAATCATCAAGTTTCAAGTTTATTTCCAGATGTTTCCATATTAGCCCTCCATAGAAGATGTGTACTTTTCAAGGTCTTCATTATTCAGGCCATGAACACAAGCCAATTTTTAAGCCCTACCGTCATTCACTTTGATCTGTCCTACCTGAGCCACAAACCTTAACTAGCAGCAAAGGAGTGGCAGGCCCATGTGAATGCATTCCCAGCCCTTTCGTGGTTCTTGCTTATGATTTAGGTCCTTTGGGATGGAGTATTCTGGAAATGCACCACAGGAAAATACTTCTTATTTCCAACATTAAGGCTTCAATTCATTTGGTGTCTGAGAATCCAAATTTCTACAAGCCTGTTGTAGAGGTTTCCTGGGTGATATTTAGGATAACTAAATATCACTCCAAACTGTACTTATAGGGCAAACAATCAAAAGTTTTTTTAAAAAGTACCATTTTAAAAAATTCATTTTGGTCGATATTTCCTATATCTTATTATGGAAATCGTTCACATATATTAAGGAAAATATAAAAATTGACCTTTTGGAAGACTCAACTGGGCAGGGACAGAATCAGCTTTTGTTCTCTGTTCTAAGTCCGGCACTCAACGCACTTGTGTTTGACACACAATATTGAATAAGTATTTGTTGTAATTAATGTTTATAAAGGACAAGGAAGAAACTAAAAATGACCCAAAATCCTACCACTTAGAAGTAACTACTGTCAATACCCAGTATATTTTTTCCTGTCTTTTATCTCTGTGCACATTTGCTATTCCAGGACTCTCATGCTATGCAGTCTAGCATATGCAAAGATGGCAACATTTGATGGCTTAATCTCAGGGGATTAGCATCACAAAGGCAAGAGAACAAATTTGAATGCAACACCTTTTATGATTGTGGCTGTATTTTTAAATCACATAATATTTTGCCAGTGGTTCCATATGAAACTTTTAAAAATTAATATTAATGCTGATAATATTAATTTTTAATATTAATTTTAATACGCTCCCGGAATGTTATGCTATGTTATAGAAAAGAAGGATCTTTTTTCTAACTTCTCTCAACCAATTATCTTGTGCCCTGAAGCTGAGAAGTTAATACCCTCTGTATTTTTCAACCACCTGGCACAAACTGCTAACCTAATTTCAGTTTGTAGATGCATTACATTAACTAAGGTGGAAAAAAAAAAAAACAGTTAAAACAAGCTTGATGGTATACTATGATTTTGTTTTAAAAGACAGGTTAAACACAAGACAAAGACTGGAGTTCATCATACTGAGATTGTATAGGGTATCTTTGTTAGATGAAAAAGGTATCAAAACCAAGTGACTAATTGTGGAATATCATGTATGTACATCTCAGATCCACCTTTCATTTACCTCCTGTTTAGTCTGGATGAATATCCAGAACCACCTCTTATTTCCCCATAGAATCTTGGGGTTTTTCTGAATGGAAAAGAAAAGGGGTTAAACACATTGCATTTGTAACCTCTTTCAAAATTACACTTCAAACAATTAAATATCCATTCAAAGTACAAGACAGACCAACAGATTTCAAGGTAAGAAAGTACAAAATGTTCACTGATACAGTTTCAGATCCCACATTGCAATGACTCTTTAAGAAACTACCAACTGTCACATTTGGCACAGCATCAAAGCAAAATATCCACGATTATCTGAGAAGGCTATTAAAATACCCCTCCATTTTCCTACTACGTATCTGTGGGAGACTAGATTTTCTTCATCTGTTTCAACCAAATCAACAAATTTGCAACAGACTGAATGTGGAACTATCAAAGTCCAGCTGCCTTCTATGAAGCCACACATAAACTTTTAAAACAATACCGCTCTTTTCACTAAATTATTTTTGGGAAAACAGTTATTTTTCATAAAAATATGTTATTTACGTTAGCATATAATGGATACATGTAGTGAGAGAGTCAAACAATGAAAGAAGGAAATACTGAAATAAACACGTAATTGCAAAGCTAGTTAAATGTGACTAAGAAGAAGAGTAATATGATGCTATCGGACAGAACAGTAGAAGACTTGTGTGGTTTTATTTCTGGTTCTCAACCCTGTGACTCAGAATACAGTGTGAAAGCGGGAAGGCCAGATGAGAAGATAAGGGCCAACCTGAGTGAAACTCAATCAGGGTGTGGGTGCCGACCAGTGCTGGGGAAATTTAACTGATTCTAAGCCACTTCCGGCCCCATCTTTGACTTCTTCTTCATTAAAAAAAAAAAAAAAAGGCCAAATATTATTAAATCTGAGGTTTTAGTCTTCAATAGAAAACACGCTAATTTAAAGCAATATTTGACACTAAAAAAAAAAATACCAGTACAACATAAGAAACTGACCTTGAAGCTCATTATGATGCAGAATGATTTCCAGATCTGGAAATCTGTCAGACTGACAGGTATCCAGAAACCAACACAGTAGAAGAGGAGCAATGAGTGAAAAAGTCCTTTCCAGAGAGCCAAACCTTCAGTTAGAAAATATATCCATTCACACATGCATTCATTCATTTACGGGAGGACCATATGGTCTGAAAAATAGATAATATTATTTCATTTTTTACAGATGGAATCCTCTGTTACTTCTTCTGAGATGGGTTAAAGACAGGTTAATTCAGAAAAATCAAAGACATGCTATCATGTGACCAAGACACCCTAGAAGCACGTGCAGAGATTAATGGAAATATGTGTTCGCACACTGTGGTGCTCACTGCAATTTTGCATAGGCATTGAACTATACATTTTAATGAGTGACAACACGCTGATCCTATCATCTATTATAATCTACTATCCACAAACCATTTCTTACGTCTATTTTAACTTCCTTCATTTTTGCACTGAGCCATGCTTACTTTTGGATATGCTGTTCTCTCTGCCAGGGTCATTCCTCCTCCTCTTCCAAAGCCCCCACAATTAATTATCAATTAACTATTCCTCTAACCTCAGACTCTCTTGCCAGGGAGTATTCTCAGACACACGCCCAGGTGTACATGACATGGCCTACTGTGTTTTCCACAGAAGTTTGTACGCTATCACCATGCACATCACAATGAACCAGTGTGCCATTTCCCCATTTGACCATAAAATCAGTGAGTTCGGGACCTTGTGTGCTCCTTCACTGTCTGCAGGTACCCCCTGCACCTAACCTGAGCCCAGCACACAATACAGGATTAATGCATTTCTGCTGAATGCATGAAATGTGCAACTATATCTCTACTTGAAAATCGTTAACCAACACAGATATCCTTAAGTTTCTATTTTCCTTTTCCAGACAAGTACTGGAGCATCAAACCAATGAGTAACCTATGGGTACCTCCTACAGGAATAGGGGGTGGGATCTAAAACTGATGCCTCTCTTCTATTCTTAAACACTTTAACATCAGCTTCTCCTCCCAAAGGCAAAGCTCCACCAAGTTATTTAAATTTCATTTTACATGACTGATTTATGAACCTCTTCAGAGGAATATGAAATGGTAAAAATACCTCTGGCTAAAAATAGTCTAGCTATTGATCACAGAGCACCTCAGACAGACCATAATGTCAACCACAAGGCAAATCCCAAAGCAGGAGTCGACCACCTCTGAGCACAGGGAGCTTGGCTGCAAACCCATAGCACGGAGTCGGCTCCTGCCCTCTCTTTGGGGCACCACAGGCCTGAATCTGCAACAACTGCATGTCTGGAGGCATGGCCCATCTCTACTCTTCTTGGCCCTTACCTCTAATGAGAAAATCAAACTATTCTCATTGGTTGTAAGTTGACCAATACTATATTCTGAGTCCCAAGGGCATAGAGTGGGGATGTGGTAGGAGGCAGGGGAGTGGAGAAAAGAGAATATGCAGAGACAGAAATCGAAAACTTCCTGGGTTTCCGAATTTTACCATGTGCCAACCCTGAGAGGGTATGCTTGACACCTCGTTTATTCTGTATGAGTTTGTAAGTCTGCAAGAAACACAGGCTGAAAAGAGGGGACCCCATTTATATGCAATGTGGAGCAAACAGACCCTTCACCACACCACTGACCTCTATATCCAATGTGATGTTTTTCTTGGCCTGCTTCCTAGCTATGAATCAGTCTGGACACTACATTGCCTAGTCACTGCTTTAGATGATCAAAAAATGGGAATGAATTAAATGGCAAGAGGATTTAGTCGTGCAAAGCAAGTTACCAAATCAGATTTGCCTTTTAAAGGCCAGCATTCCAAGGTCAGTTCTGGATAAAAACCTAACTGGGCATTACCTAGCTCAGGCCAACCCCTCTATGTCTCTTTTGTCACACCCCCTAATGACTTGTTTAACATCAGTTTTCCCTTCTGGTTTATAAGGTCCATGAAGGCAGGAACTGGACGCATTTGGTTTACCATCCCATGGTCGGAACCTAGATCAGTATCTGCTGCTCAGCAAACACTCATAAAGATTTGTCTTCTGCATGGCTTTAGGCTGGAATGAGGCAAATGATGAAGGAGAAAGGGAAACAGATTCTATGTGTCACTGCCTGCAAGGGAGTAGGATGGAAATTAGAGATGGAATCACAAAGAGGCCTCTCATTGAGATCAAAGCCTAGCAGTGGCAAAAGCCCTACCCCGATTAAACAAAGACATCTGAGAGTCAAGTGAAAAGCCCTGGACTGGGTGTTCTGGAAGCTTAATATCATGACCACACTGATGATGCCACCCTTCCCCTGGCTCCCTACACCTCAGATGCCAGCTGACATTTTCTTTAATCACATCAGAAAAATAAATGATGTCACCATGGCAGCCCTCTCAAAATAGCAAAGAAGCAAGCCCATCCAAAATGGGCCACATTCAGTATTACATAAGTCTTGACGCTTTGGGGAAAAAAAAATCACATTTTCAGGAGTCTGGCTGGGACACAGTGAACTAATGGAAAAAGCACTCAGCAGAGAGACAGAGAAATTGGATTCCAGGTTCAGCTTTGCTACTAAATCTCTATCCTTGGGCAAGTCATTCCCCTGCTCTGGGCCTTATTTTCAGCATGTATAAAATGAGTGTGTTATCCTACAGGAAACAGGGGCAACCTTCTGGTTCTCAAATCAGAAATCACATGGTCTACCCAGGGGCCATCTCTAGCAGCCCTCCCTGATGCCCCTTCAAGGTCACTCTCTTCTGGCCATCAGTGCAAATTCAGCCTTTCCTCCTCATTTCCTCAGTGTGGCCTCTCCACACAGAAAAATCTGTTCTCTAATGTATTACCAACTTGAAACTGTGGCTTATATTGAGGCACTTCTCAAAACTCCCCTTGCATGTTCGTGGGTATCCCTTATTCTTCCTATACAGAGCACAGACACTTTAGGGAAAGACAGCAAGCATTTTATGTTCCCCCTCACACACCTCGCACAGCATTGGGCACATTACTGATGTTCAATCAGGACTTTTCAACCATATTGCAGAAAAGTATATATGTAAATTCTGTATTACTTTTATTACACTCAAATTTTCCAAACCCCATGGGACCAACTCAGCCAGCAACCTAGCTACTAATTCCATCCTTTCTTGTTAGGGATGCCTTACCGCAACGTTTCCAGGATTGATTTACCTGATTACAGGCAGCACTACCCAACAGCTCTGAATACTCTTCAATAAGTAAATACCTGTTTCACTAGAACTTTTAAAGTTACACTGACTTTGTCAAGACAATGAGCAACTTCTCTCCTGGGTTTGCACTCCAAAACCTGCAGATACCTTCTACGGGGATACAATGAGACCGACCAGTATAAAAGTGCAAAATAGTTGACCCTTGAACAATGCAGGGAATTAGGTGAACCAATCTCCTATGCAGTTGAAAATCCAAGTATAATTTTTGACTCTCCAAACATTTAACTCCTAATAGTCTACTGCTGACCAGAAGCCTTACTGAAAACATAAACAAATGATTAACACAGATTTTGTATGTTACATGTGTTACATACCTGCATTCTCAAAGTAAGCTAGAGAAAAGAAAATGTTATTAAGATACTCATAAGGAAAATATATTTACTACTCATTAAATGGAAATGGATCATTGTAAAAGAGGAGGAGAAAGAGAAAGGTTGGTCTTGCTGTCTCAATGGTGGCACAGACAATAAAACCTCTGCACTTAAGTGGAACTGCACAGTTCAAACCTGAGTCGTTCAAGGGTCAAGTGTATTCTCCATTCAGACAACCTCCTCTGCTATGAGTATATATGTACAACTTCTGCAATCTGGCTGATTTAGCCTATAGATGGCCTCAGGGCAGAAGCAGCCTTTGGGCCTTTTATTTTAACTTGAAAGAAAGGATTTTAAAAGTTGAAGGAAAAAATCCATAAGCAAAAGAAGCTTATGTGAATTTTAAATAATAGATGTTTACTTTTTTTGAAACCATATCTACTATCTGTGTTTCACAGGGTCCCTGGAGTGTAAGTCAATTGTGAATGAGACTGTTAACAACCTACTTTCTCTCACAAATGGGCCTAGGAAGCTCATATGGAAGTGTTTGGCAGGGGCGCACAACTCCTGGTATGGTCCTTGGCAAAATAGGGTCTTCCCTTATCTGAAAGGCCAACTCTTTGGTGGAAGGCACAGCTCTCTGAGGTAGTGGTTAGGATGGAAGAGGCACCTACCGCCCAGCTAGGCAGATGCAGTCAAATCAACCCAGTATTAACAGTGTGACAGGTGGGCAGCTCCTTCTGCATCCCCATTCAGAGGGCAGGGGCGTGGGGGTGGGGAGGCTAGACGCTGCAGACACTGAGGGCGCTGTCCATAGTCCCATTCTTAGACCAAGAGCTCCAGTGTCCTCCCTGGAAACAAGACTCTTTCAGTCCCATTTTATGTACAGAAAGAGTGACTATTTTAGACGTGAATACAGAAACTGATGGGACTGGCCCAAATGAATGTTTTAAAAAAATGAAGACTTGGTTTATGTTTAAAAGTTTAAGGCAATTTCCCTGCACTTTTATTTAAAATACTTTTTCTTTTCTTTTTTAAATATCATTGCTTTTTTCTGTTAGTCCAAAAATAACATATAAAAATCACCTTGTGGCTGGGCACGGTGGCTTATGACTGTAATCTCAGCACTTCAGTGGCTTATGACTGTAATCTTCAGTAGATCACCTGAGATCAGGAGTTCAAGACCAGCCTGGCCAACATGGCAAAACCCCGACTCTACTAAAAATACAAAAAAATAGCTGGGTGCAGTGGTGGGCGCCTGTAACCCCAGCTACTTGGGAGGCTGAGGCAGAATTGCTTGAACCTGGGAGGCAGAGGTTGCGGTGAGCCAAGATCATACCATGTACTCCAGCCTGGGTGACAGAGTGAGACTCTGTCTCAAAAAAAAAATCAACTCGTAATTTATCCTCAGGTATACTCACAAAAATGTGAACAAACATGTACAGGGGTAATAACCAAGGCACTATTTTTAATACAGGGAAAATGGAATAAAACTATGTATTCATCAATAGCAAACTGGTTAAATGGATCATGATGCATCCATACCATGGAATACTACACAACAGTCAAAAAGAGTAGTATAGTTCTGTATTTAGTAAACAAAAGATGCCTGAAATCTATTATATTAAAAATGAAAACAATTCAATGTGCAAGTGGCAGAACAGTATGTGTCACAATTTCATTTAGAAAAAATGGAATCTGTGTGTGTACAATTGTAGGCACACAGGAAAGGTCTGGAAGGGCATTTACGGAACTTAACAGTGGCTGTCTCTGAAGGATAGGATAGGATGTGCTTGGATTGCAGAAGCTATTTTTACACATATAATTCTGTCCTATTCAAGTTTTTCCATGTATTAGTTTTTCAGCTGGTGCTCAGGTGGCAGCCTTGGATTAACCATAACATGTAACTGACCCATGCATAGCCCACTTTTATTTAGTCAGATATTTTTAACAATGAAGCATTTTTGAACCCATCACTCCGGGCAACTACTACTCCAGATCTCATGTTCATTATTACTAGTATAATTAGTAAGTAAAATACAACAAATAAATAAGTTCAAAAAATTAATTTGGTTGCCTTTTAAACTCACTGCTCTTGAATAAAGCAAAAATTTTCAAATTTAATTCTAGGTCTCTCTTAACGCATAGAGTAACCACATCTGCCCTTTTTCCAACAGCATGGTGCAGGTCACCCTGGTGGCCATTAACGGGTCTAGACACTAACTTCCCACCAGGAAACACCAGAAACCGAAAGGGAAACATTTTTCATTAGAGATTATTTCCCTAGGAGCAAAGCAAGTCAGAGGCTGATTCAAATCCATCCTAACTACGTAATTTAAAAAATGTCTCGCCTGAACAAAAAATGTCTAGGCTTCCCTTCAAGGTAGAATGTAAGCATTTATGTGATAGCAAGTAAGATCTCTTTAATCTATGGAGTGTCTCAGGAAGTTTTAATTATTACATTTTAAGAGACAACACAAAATAGAAGAGTACCAGAGGGCAAAGAAAGGATGACATTAAATCAATCTCTATAATAGAACTCAAATTATTTGGAAACCTACCTTCTAGGATGTTTTACTCCATCAATTTTAATGTCCTTTGATTCCATGAATTTCTAAGCCTCTATTTAAAACGAAATCTGACATTCTGCATTTGAGAAATACACTGACTTGTTATGTGTACTTTTCTAGTTTGGGTTAAATTTATACTTACTGATAAGGAAATGCTTCTCTAAGTATGATGATTTCTTAAGCAATAGCTTCTATGATCTACAACTTGTGAAAACCAATCTCAACTCTTTGCAAGTGGGCAAAACTTAATCTGATACACATCATTTTCCAAAAAGTCAAGTCTCAAACTTAAATCATAGAAGTACAACAATATCAGAAAGTCTTTCCTCTAGGTTTCCTAATGTCTGCTTCTCTCAAATATAAATTAAATTAAATGGATTCTCAGCTACTAACATTTAATTAATCTGGGCAGATAATACAACATGGCAAATAAACCAAACTTATTTATACTGGAGAAACGTTTTTGAACTTAAGACAGCATCTTGCCCTACTGACTTTATAATACAGAAACTGTCAAGAAGATGAGCTCACTCAGCTCACTCTTTTTGCCTTCCCATTCAACTCACCCTTGCACGCCATTTGGTGCTAGGAATGGATCCCCCCATGGCTAGGCTGTGCTAGTCTTCTCTCTAAAAACATTATCTGTAGTTTACAAATTCCCAGCTGAGAAGGAATTAGATATTTGACTTTGTTGCTGGGTTGCAGACCATGCACACAGAGGGTAAATGATATCAAAGCCCTGCGCCTCCTGGTTCAACTATATCAATAAGAAATGCAATCAAGGCACCTGCAAATAGCAAAAATCAACCTTGCTTAGCATTTGTTTGTAAGGGGATTGGGGTGCTGCTCAAAGCAATGGGGTTAGCATCCCGTCAGCAACACTTACTCTTCTTTCCTAAGAAGCTCCTCCTCTGATTCTGTCAGGCGTTGCCTCAGTGCAGCTATCATTTCCACGGCCACGTCCACCTGTCTGTTCAGGGCCCGCTCTCGTCTCTGAACTTCCTGCTTTTTCTGAGTCAGTTGCACAAAAGCTGCCCGAACTTCCAATAGTTCCGCAGTTTTCTGGGCCAACTCTTTGGTGAGTTTATCAATTCTCTTCTCAATGGTCCTATCCACAGCCTCAACCATTCGATTGAATTTTTCTCTGACATGTGCCTCGAAAGAAGCTTTGGTGTCTGAGGTGGGCAGTCCGGGACCGGACCGTGGCCCATCCAGCGAGTCTGCACGGAGGTCCATGGCAGTGTAGGTCTGCACATAGGACACAGGCCTCTCTGCCACCACCTCAAATGGCTTCCTGTCCTTGGAATGTTCATGTGAAATGCTGTACAAGTTAACATAGCTGGGTTTCTGCTTTACCACGTTGCCACTGCTCTGCAGTTTTCCCGGTTTCAGGAGTTCTGAGGAAGTGACTAGGTCTGTGTCTTTGAGGGATGGAAAGACACTGCATTTTGTCAAGAGGGTTCTTTCTTCGTAGCTGTGACTGAACTCCAGATGGGCCCTCAAGGATGACAAGCTTCTAAATCTGGTATGGTCTCCACACCTCGGGCAGCGGAATGGCAGGCACACAGCAACATTCTCAAAGGACTCCTGCCAGGGATATCTGCTTTCCTCAAAAGCCTTCTGTTGCATTACTCTAAAAGTCCTGGGAAGGGGAAAATAGGTAGTTTACATGTCTGCTGAAAGGCACACTACTAAAATGATTGCTGCTTATCTCCATGACAGCAGAGGTTTTTTGGTTTCAAGTGACTTTTGCATAGAGCATTTCATGTTGCAATTAAAACCTACAGCCCATGGGCCAAATCCATCCACATCAATTTCTGCATTATTTACTGCTGCTGTATCAATTTCTGTATTATTTACTGTAAACCAAAATGGCAGTGGTAACTGAGACAGAGACTCTATGCTCCTAAAAGCTAAAATATTTACTACGTTTACAGAAAAAGTTTGCCATCTCCTACCTAGAATCAAAAAGGTGAGTAACATCCCCTCTTCACAGATGAGAACACTGGAGCAAGGAAGTAAAGCCATTAATCCAAGGTCAGATGGAAAGTGGTAGATCCAGAAGTGGAATTCAAGTTTCCTGCCCTCCTGAATTTGGCACACTAAATGCAAAACCGTGCCCCATTTTAAGGATACAATCCGAGACGCGTGAACACAAGAATATATGAAAACTCACGTGAATTGTCAAAATGGGTCCTAAGACAGCAAGCTCGGGACCTATCCTCAAGTACGGGAAAGATTACTCAAGCCATGCACAGTGGCATTAAGCCTACAATCAGCTGAACATTTTTCACCCTGAAATTTTTGCCTTTTTTTCCTTCAAGTATTGCTGTGACGACATAAACCAAAGTGCTTATCATAACAATAATAGACCCCATATGTGAGTTTTCCTGAAACCTGGGGACCCAATGTGTCAAATACCATTTGACATAAGTGGGGCCATGGCCAAGATTTTTATTATCATAGAGGGTTCTGGATGGATTTGTCTTGTCTCAGATGCTATTTTATATGACAACCTCTAGGGATGGTCAATGTGTGAACCAGCTAGGTATCAGCATACTCTCTTAATAACAGGAAGTTCTGGTTTCCTTGTAGGAATTTATTATCTTCACCCTAGCAACAGATGACTGTTGGCAACCCAATTCTGCAAGCAGTGCATATCTTCTATTCTTCCATGAATGGTTTCTACTTAAATGTAACAAGCATTGGACCCAAAATGAGGGAGCCCAGCTGGGGTCTTTGGGTGAAAAGAGTCCTCAACCTCTTCAAAAGCAGAGGTGCAAATAGTCCCCAGGTAGCGAGGCGGGCAAGGCTTCTAGGTGAAGCCTCTGACCCCCAGAGAGGGTAACCTCTCC